>NW_027558871.1:0-7745 GCF_052425735.1 Oculina patagonica | reverse complement strand
TAATAATTAAGAACGACTTTCAGCAGATTTCAAATATCCGCCGGCAGAAATAGAAAAATCGATTTCCCTCATTTTTTGCCCACAAATAGCCTTTAGCTAGCCTTGAAATTGGATGCAGTTTTTTTCATCTCGAAGCGCTTTAAATCCGTGAAAAACAAGAAAAAGGAATTTCGCCCACAAGATCGCCAAAAATGGCCGAATACAAAGCTAAAAGTTGGCAACCTAAGTTTTAACTTAGTTCGCGTGCAAAGAAGAACCTAATTTTTGGATACGTTTTCTTGAAAGGCAAGGTATTCAGCTTCTCAAAATATGTAATAACTTGACTTGAGCGTCATTCGAGAATTAATTACAAATTTTGTAAAAATACCTTTATTTACTTATAGGAAAATCCCTAATTTATTGATAAAGTTCAGAATTTTTTTCGCCATGTGCCATAACTCCAAATTTCTTCAAACTTCGGCTGTAGAACCCTTTTATGCTATTGTAAATTATGTATGAAAATCAGCTTGGGTTCTCTTTTGAGATATTTTTGAGGCGCCTCTGAAATAACCGAATTTTGCCGAAATTACATCAGCAAATGTAAACAGCGGACTATTGCTGTGTTTTGACGCCAAGCGGTCTTGTCAAAAACAAAGGCGATTTAAGCCGACAGTTGTGTTACAAGTTCTTAGTTTTCATAAGCCGATATCTTGTTTCCTAAATACAAGTGGAATAAACTCGATTTTAGTGCCAAAGTAACCTTTAATATTTAACTCGAACAAGCTGAATGAGTGTCTTTAGTGTGAGACATATCTTGACGAGTTGTCGATTTCATGTCGCAAGACGAAAATAGAAACTAATTTGTATTGTGGGCCCACTGCAATTAATACATTCAAAATAACACAACACCGAAAGAAAGATTTTCCACATCAAAGATTAAGTATAAACTAAGGTCTTCCATAAACACTGCAAGTGATTAATGGCATAAAATTTAATAGTTTTGTGACATAGCGAAAATTTCAGAACACTGTAAGAAATAATCAAATTACAAACTGAACTGTTCGACATTTTTGTAGTGAACTGCATTCAGGAACGAAGCAAAATTAAACTAAACTACATCTTCGGGTGGTTTTTTGTTCAGTAGACCGCGATTTTTTTCATGGTAAATGGAAATAGTTAACCGGCAGAAAGAATTAAAGTTAGGGTATAAACATAGTTAGTTATGGAATAAAGCAGTGGATACACTGTCGACATGAAGCGATAAAGCTGCACGATTAAGTCACGCTAATCCCAAGATACACGCTCTTTTTTACATCAGAACGTCTAATTTTCGGCCGAAAGATATGAGCAAAAAATGTTATAAAAATGCCATTTTTTGACATTTTAAAAACAAAGTCAGATGCGACAGAGCGCCGTTTGAAACAAGCCAAGCCGATACCTACGTATACCCCCCCCCCACTGAGGTGGGCGCATACCCCTACTCAATCTTCCCAAATTATTTCAACAACTGTGTGTCCATAAACGATTGTAAATACTAGGCAGTTTAGACGGTCCTGCTTCATGGTGCCTTTGGAGTAATTTTTTTGGACATCAGAAAGCAGAAAATGTATGCTCTGAAGTCTCCGATGCCACAGCTTATTTCAAATACAATCTTACAGGTTGTCGACCTTTCCTAGTAGCGTTTTGGGAAGAGGAGTTTCGTTGAAAGATACACACCAAAGAAGACGATACTTTTTTTTTTTTTTTTTTTTTGGGGGGGGGGGGGGCTTGAATCTAGTTCTTTTAACTTGTGAGGACCGCGATGCCCAGCCCATAGGAAGAGACACGCTTCCTGTTGGTCGTGGTTTAGGTACTTCTGTTGGAATGTTTGGGACGATGCCAGACTGCACTTCAAGTCTTTCTGAACAACCAGTAATGGCTCTGTTAAGAAGACTCTCGTTTTCAATAGCGCGGTGATGTTTGCCGCAATCAAGGTTCCGCTGAAGTGAGGAGAAACGCTGATAACGTTTAATACATCCTTCTTCAGGACAGGAAAAGAGATTTACATTTCAGTCATGCGAAGAAGATTCGTCAGAGCTTGGTGAATCGCTTGGGGCAGGCGCGTCAGCCTGTTTCGAAGGGATCTTTGGTTTCTTAGATTGAATTGTTGTTAAGTTCGCTTTTTGTCCGTTAGTGACGCTGTCAACTGCTGATAGCCCTGGAACTTCCGTATTTGGTTGGACGTCGAGTTTCTTCCACTGAATCAATTTTCCAGGACCAATTTTATTGGCCCTCCATACAATCAGCCCTTCGTCAGTGTACTCTATGTTTGAAACAGCGCTGACACCTTCCAAAATGATAGCTGAGAAGGTCTCGGGCTCAGGGGGTCCTGAAACGGTAACGTTAACCGATGGTAATCCACCCGCCCAAGTACTCGTAAAAGATAATTGTGGCCTCTTTAACACTGCAAGCATTTATTCACTGTCGATTTAAGGTGCGTAAATTTATCATGAAACATACATTAGAGCAGATAGCCCAAGAGTATGACCACTTTTAATGAGTTAACATTCGTTCATGTAGTTATTATCCAATCAGAATTCCCGAGGACAGCTTTCCGTTGACGTCTGATTGGATTAAATCTGCACGGAAGAACGAGAATGATTTTTAAATTTACGTTCCCTCAAGGTAAACAACACAAATGCAAAGATTGATTGCAAATCTACAGGCAGTTTAAAATAATTTGGAACAAAGGAACAAAAAGAAAATAAAGCTGGGAACGTCAAACGGGAACAACAGTTGTGTTTCTGATATTTTAGGCTACAGAGATCACCAAAAAACGACAAAATATTTTCAGGGAAAAGTGGAATCCCCGGGACGCCCTCATAAGTATGGTGTCACGCCTTTTTTATCTCAAAATCTTATTTTCCTGTAAGTAAACAACCAATAGACAGAGTTTTTATTGAAATTCTGCGAGCAGTTTTAATTCTTTTTCAAATGGGCTTATTTCCGGGGAGGGCTTACATACGATGGGGGAAGGGGAGGGTAGGTTATTTTTTAAATGGACGTTTGCAATACATTTGCGTTTCTATTGGGTCGTGATACCGTACGTTCTCTTTTGGGGGCATACAATACCAGATGGCAAAGTTCTTTAATATAACAATTTAAAACCCAAAACAGTTCGTTTAGTCGTTTAGTGGGGGAGGGGGGATTTTTTGTTACAACTAACAAAACAACCTCCACAGCAGCAGCCTATATCCGAAAAGCTGTACTTTCTTGGCTTAAATCGAGAGCGCTTATTATCTGAAAGATTCTTGCGTCAGATTTTTAGGGGACTTATTTCTTGGAGGGAGGGGCTTTCCTGGGCGAGGGGGGGGGGGGGATCTTTCGGATTTTACACTAGTAGTATCTTGTCTAGAATTGTTTTACACTGTTTACCACGCTCAGTACAAAAAGGAAAATTAAAACAAGGGCTCAGTATTAGCGACTCACTATGGTTAAATTCTCCATGGGGACGAGCACTTCTCAGTTTCGTCACTAAGCTTTTAAGCTGGTGCCTTTCCGCTTTCTGTTGACGATTCTGCTTCACAATGCAGTTTTGAAAGTAAAATACGACAGTTACGACAAACACCTAAAACAAATAAAAATTCAAATCAATATTAACTTTGAATGGGAAATTGTCATCAGTGGTTGTTTTTCCCGTGTGATGAAAAGAACTACTTTTTGACAACGAAGTCACGTGACCGGGCTGGTATATCCCTCGGAATATGAGATCTTTGTTTACGGAAATGATCTACAGTTTGTAAAGAAAATTACTACTTGTTTGTTAGCTATGTACATTCATTGTAATCTGTACAAACCTGATCCGACGGCAACAAATACACCGGTCCACTGATGTATCAACTTTGCTCCCCGTTTTTCAAGGCCTCTCTCTGCTTTAGGCCACCTTCTATCTTCGCTATGGCCCGATAATTTCTCAGGAACCTGGCATTGCTGAGATCCTCGGCGCCATCCAGTTCCCAAGGACGATAGGTGGTAGGGACAAATAGTGAACTGACCAATTTTTTCAGGAAAGGTAAAAACTGCTGCTCTGGCAAGAATCAAATCAACCTCTGTTTCGACATCTGAGATCCCCCATGTAGACTTATGTCCCGCTATTTCTCGAGTACAGTTAATAACAACGGAATAACTTCTGTCTTATTCTCCTTATCTCTCCGCTCGTAGGTGTAGGAATCTCGACAATAGTGCTTAAAGAACACTTCGCTTCCATACAGAAATAATGATAAAAAACCTGTTTTCTTCAAACTCGCGTTCTAAGCCTTACCCACGCTAGTATCAAGGTTTTCTAATTTGTAAACGTCAATTTTCAACGACCAAATGTAAAAAGTACGCCAAAGTACCCTGAGTGATGTGTTTACGTACCGTGTTTTAAAGGTAAACATTTTATAAGCATTTTATCTGCCAAATAAATTAAATAATCTTGCCATCCTTTTTAACAGTGTTCGTTCACGAAGTGGTTTTACACATACTGTTTACATTACGGCGACAAGGAATCTAACAAAATCACGAAATGCCGACCACCAAATTAATTACCGACGTACGGGTAAAAGAAATATTTCTTCTATTAATGACCTTGTTTAATCCAAGAATGAACTCTTTTGCCATGATATTTTAATTTCAATAACTAGTTTATATCTTAAGAACGGAGATAAGTTTATAAAGGAATTTCAAGTTATATTTGATATTCAACAAGCCCGCTGAAATGAACAACCAGCAACCATTGTTTACATTTGCTGATAATTTCGTTAAAATTCGGTTAATTCAGCGGCGCCTCAAAAATCTCTCAAAAGAGAACCCAAGCTGATTTTCATATATAATTCATAACAGCATAAAAGGGTTTCACAGCCGAAGTTTGGAGTTATTGGAGTTATGGCACATGGCGAAAAAAATTCTGAACTTTATCAATAAATTAGGGATTTTCCCAAAAGTAAATAAAGGTATTTTTTACAAAATTTATAATTAATTCTCGAATGATGCTCAAGTCAAGTTATTACATATTTTTAGAAGCTGAATACCTTGCCTTTCAAGAAAACGTATCCAAAAATTCAGGTTCTTCTTTGCACGCGAACTAAGTTAAAACTTAGGTTGCCAACTTCTAACTTTGTATTTGGCCATTTTTGGCGATCTTGTGGGCGAAATTTCTTTTTCTTGTTTTTCACGGATTTAAAGCGCTTCGAGATGAAAAAAACTGAATCAAATTTCAAGGCTAGCTAAAGGCTATTTGTGGGCAAAAAATGAAAGAAATCGATTTTTCCATTTCTGTCGCGGAATCAATTTTTTGATTGAAATTTGCTGAAAGTCGTTCTTAAGCATTAATATTATCATCATTTTTGCGACGACTTTTCACGATCGTTACACAGTGCTGCTATGTGGCTTTCGCGTTTCATCATTGTCTCAGTGCTGCTCAGTGCTGTCACGCGGCTCTCATCAAACTAATAAACAACGGTCAAACGCGAGATGATATAATGAGAGTCTCATGACCACTGAGACAATGATAAAACGCGATATTTCGTGCAAAATAGTCGTAGTATCAAAGAGACCTTTGATTTAAACAGTGGTAATTGTTTACATGATGTATTATGTATGTTTTAGACAATTTTGTTTTAACTTAGTAAACATGTTCCACGTCTGTTCGTGACTTTTCAGTTGATTGCAACATTTGTTGTCTAATCACTCTGCAGTGAAACGAAAACAACATTGTTTTAACTAAGTCCAAGTAAGAAAACCAGAGGCGTATTAAGGAGCGCACATTTCTTTTATTGATCAGGGCCCAATTGTTCACGGAGGATGACGCTATCCGCTGAAAAAGTAACTACCCAGTGGATAGCGTAATTTTTTGTTTTGTTAACATTTATCCACTGGATAGCGATTTATACGGCGATCAGTGTTATTCACCCTTCGAACTCAGGCGCGTAGGAGGGGGAGGTTCGAGGGGTTCGAACGAACCCCCTTTGGAGGTCAATAATGGAGGACCGAAAACACAAACTGTTGATTTTCAGCTTTTAGCAAATAGTGGGGGAATGGAAAACAAACTTTGAGAGTTGCAGCTTTTAAATTACCCTGCACGAAAACGCTAAAAGTATCGGGAAAAGTATTAAATTGTTAGGAGAATGGATCTTAGTGCCCTAGTATTATATGTAGTCAAAATAATCCCATTGCTGAAAAAGTATTTCCTTAACAGGCGTCCGGGATTTGATAAATGGAGTATCAATAAACAAAATGCGGGGATTACAATTTCGGGGGACCCAGGTGATACGTGCATTCATAGTTAGTACTAACTATGGTGTATTTAGTGCATATTGACGATTTGACGCCGCTTTTAGTACATTGAAGGTGGAGCCGGGGTGGGGGCTTAACCTTTGCAGCACACATCAAGCTTTTGTAAAACGTTTAGTGTACTAAGCCGGTATGTATGTATGAATGTATCAAGTTAACAAAACGCCGGAAATATTGTTGTTATGACTAAAAATACCTGTTATTTTACACTCCATCGAGTTTGAAATATTGACGTACACAATGCTGAAAATAGCATTTCCGGGCCTCTAGATTCAAAATATTCTGGGGGGTCATGCCCCCAGATCCCCCTAGAGGCTCGCGCCTTCGGCGCTCGTATTAAATAACCCCCCTTAATAATTATTCCTGTCAATAATAATTATTCCTGTCAATATGAACACCCTTACAAAAACTTCAGCTACGCGCCTGCGAACAACTGGCCCCAGACATAAACGGCCATAGCTCAGCTTAACACAGCTTATTTACTAAAACGTGAATAAGACATAACACACAATTTACTTAAGTAAAGTTTCGAGTGATGAAAAGCGGAGATGCCGTCGAATGTCGGAAAATGTCAACTCCCAACTGACAAACTCATTAAATCTTAAATCTTATCGTGATCTCGAGTGATTGTGTAACCAGCAAACCAACAAATCTACATACCAAAACATAACTATCTCATAACTATCTCATTTTATGCATGTATAATTGAAAAGCATTGACAGAAAACTTAAATCATATAGTGCTACATATAGGACGCTCGATTGTAGTTGTCACGGCTTTCCATAAAACATTGACGTTGATGTTGAAACAGAAATAAGGCGGTTGAAATATGACCTTATTTGCTCACAACGATTGCTTTTATCGGTTGTTTGTTTTCAGGTTCTCAAGACAATCATAGAAAATGCAAAAAGTGGGCAAAGAGAGGAAAATGCACTAAAAACAAAGTGAAGAAACTTTGTCCGAAGAGCTGTAACCTTGGTGGCGGTGGAGGAGGAGGAGAAGGAGGAGGAGGAGGAGGAGGAGGAGGAGGAGGAGGAGGAGGAGGAGGGAGGAGGAGGAGGTATTGATTAAATTCTTTAAAATTTTTAATACAGTCAATACAAGTTGCTTCGGAACTTTCTTTGGAACTTATCAAAACGTAAACGAACTATCTCGAAGCTGTAAACTAGCTATCTCGAAGAGATATCTAGCTAGTGCATGACCACTGTAAACAACATTTACATTTTTACGTGCGTGTGCTTCAAATGCCTTATACGACTGTAGAAAGTTTCGTTGCACCGTCGATTTAGATTAGTTTTAAAACTAATAAGAGTTTGTTCCAAAAAAAAATTTTTTTCAATTCGCTAGTATTTTAGTTCATGTTTGCTCAAAAAGCATCTATTAAAACAAATCCTAAATAAAAAGTTAACACCGGTTTTTTTTATTATTTCCGCCTGAATTAAGAAAAAAAGATA
>NW_027558870.1:0-7752 GCF_052425735.1 Oculina patagonica | reverse complement strand
GAAGCAGTCAACGGAAACATGAGAAGTGTGTTTTTCGGTTACAACTGAGCGTACTTCAAAGCGAAGAACAGATGCTCAATATAACAGCAAATATCTTTTGGGAAAGCAATATTTGTATTACAGTAGCACTCAAGGAGGGACTCTTATATGAAAGGGACAGGATGGAGAAGACCAATCTGTGAGTGGGTCAAGCTCTTTGGACCTCTAGCTAAAAGAACCCATTTTCCATGCCCTAATCGGTCCAGACCGCCTAAACAGTCTCACGGCGTTTTTAATTTCTTCACGTGCAACCCTAAACGAGCTAAAAATAATAAAAAAAAATGGCTACAAATATTAAGCGTTTATTTTGTCCTAAACACCCCAATCCGTAATATACACCGAAGAGAATCTCCGTCACTTACATACTGGAGCCCCCCCCCCCCCCACCTAGAGCAGCATAGTTACTCTAAACTTCCTGGAAGCACTTAACTTTCGCTTGAAAAATTAAGTGTACCCTCTGATTTTATCAGTCTTGTTCCAGGTTGCAACTTGTAATTTAAATAAACGAGCTAAACTGATGTGAATTTAGTGAGCGCACCTTACTTTTTTCATGTTAGGATTACTCCCGGGGGGGGGGGGTACTCCCATATGTGGCCTATATAGGTATGTGCCGCCCGATAGGGTATGGTTTTTGAGGTTCTGGGTCCTTAAATAGGGTATCATTTTTGCTCCTTTTGGCAATGTGTTCCCAGTGTGATCCTTAGATAGGGTACCTAAATTCTAATAGCTAAAATAAACGCCCAGCTAAACGAAAAAAAAGGTTTCTTAAAACTGAATTTTCTGTTCAGGTATTAGTAAAGCGATTTTATAAAGACTTGTGTCTTGCTGTGCGCGGTTAGCCGTTATTTGGGTCATCACGGAGTGCTTCTCCTCCCCTTGAATAGGGTGTCATTTTTCGGTTTTGGGCCTTAAAAAAGGTATCAATTTTCGCTTTCTTTATCCTTAGATAGGGTCAGGGTTTAAGAACCTTGGCGGCACACCCCTATCCAAAAATTTATGGGAGTACCCCCCCCCCCCCGGAGATTACTGTTGTCAGGCTACTTCCACTCTATAAAATGTTGACCAAGAAAGGCTGATCCAAGAGCGCAATTCTTCTTACCTTGTGGTAAAAACCTCTATATAAGTTCCGCAACCTTGTGACCCTTGTTATTTTTGTCACTTTTTTTCGTGACCTCGAAGCTCGTGGAAATTGTTGTTTGAACCACAGGCGGCCCAAGCTCAAGAAAATTATTTCAACTCTTCGCATCGTGAGCTTGGGATGCCTGTGATTGAACACGTGAAATGAATAAACGAATGCTGTCACGGTTTGTTGTAATGCGTGACAACGTTGATCACTTGGGAAATCTTCTTTTAGTATACTTGCTAGTGGACTAGCTACAAATAAGAATTTAGAGACAACTGAATAAATTCAGTGGGTGACATCCACCGAAACTCAGTCCAAAAAAACGGTCAGATAAACAATTTGTTAACTCTTGATGAATAATCGATTGTTATTAACTTTCTCCAATCGATAACAATCTATAGTAAAGATTGTTTTTGTGAGTTCGATTGTTACGTTGCCGATACCAATAGCCCTTTTTACAGTTCCCGGCGCCATATTGGAAAAGTAACCGCGCAGACATCAAAGCGAGGCTAGAGTTGACCCGCGCCTGAGCGAGAAGAGAGATTACAGTGAGGATTCGGCAATTTGCTCGTCTTTTTTCGCGTTTTTCGAAAAATAATCGAAAGTTTCAATTCTAATATTACTCCTTCGTCATCTCCTAAGATGTAAGGAAAATATTGGACCGCTTTTGGCTGTAAAAAAAGGCGAGCGAGCTTCTCACGGGTCTTCACTTGTTTTGGTTTCCCAAGGAGATCCAGCGAAGAAATCCAAGATGTAATCAGATAAAGCGCCAGCATGGTAAGGGAAATTTCTTTGTCTTTAAAGCAAATGTTCTTTTCTCAGATCATAACAGCAAAGGATATATACACAAAACGCCTGAGTAAGCCGGTGGGATTTACGAAAGGTTTTTAATGTGCAATGTTTACAAAACTTTTGTTTACTTGTTTCTTATCACTGAAGTTGATGTTAATAATATTTTACATCAAATAATGCTCTACTGTTGACAAGTTTACAGTGAAATAAATATCCCAAATCAGGAAGTTATTCCCAATTTTGCAAACGGTTTTTTTTTTATTCTTGAGTCTGGTATTGTATTTTTATAAGAATAACAAATTAAGATACCGGCTAATTATTAACAAAGAGTTGCTTTTAGATAAAGTTATGGTTATTAGCTTAGTTAAATAAAGTTTTAATATCATTTCACAGGTGAAGAGCTATCCCAGTAAACAAGGATTGTGAAACAATCTACAAGGAATCCCCCACTTAAAAGAAGGCATAGAGAAACTTCTACTCAAGAAATTAAAATGCAAAAGCAAAGGAAATCCCTTTTTGTCATCAACCAGCAGTATTATAGCACTTTATAAATCGCCTGATGGTTAGTCTGATTGAGCTGCAAAGGAAATAATGCACATTGAAAAAACTGGTTGAATGTCAAGCAAAGTTAGGGTTCAGCCTCACAACAGCCGGGGTAGTTTAATGGTCTCTCAGTGATTACCCAGCATGAATCATTTCTCCAGAAGAGTTTAGAAGGCAACTCTTTTATCTTCATACTTTAGCAATGCATATATTCTCAACTTATTGGTCTCTATGCATTCGTCAGTTGTGGTTAGGAGAATTTGGTTGAAATTCAGGCCAAATTTAATTACTGTTTGTTTTCATCACCTCTAATATACATGTGTATGTATTGACTGGGTGGAATTTTGAGGCTGTTCATTCCCGAACAGTAAAGGGTTGACCACTCATGGGTCTTATTCACTAAAACCGGAAAATATGTCAATACCTATTTATATAATAAACAAAATTTTTGAATGTTTTTGTTTTAAAAAAAAAGTGGGGAGCTATAAAAATATAGGTCCTACATCATAACATGTAGTTTTGAAAATATTGATGTTATGTTTTAGATGAATTATTCTTTTAACATGACAATAAAGTAAATGTTTCTTGGAGGATAAGTGTGCATTTATGTTACGTGTGTCCGGGTCCTGTGACTTCTGCTGGTAAACTGTTCCAAACATTGATGGAGCTTCGACAAGTTTTAAAAAAAATAAATTTCCACTTTTCCCACGGAATTGAGATGAATTATGTTACTATGCCAAAGGGAATTTTATATGTACATGTAGATGTACTTTAAACTTTAATCATGAAGCTGGGTGGAACTCTGGTTCATTACGAACAAGAACAGTGTCCATATGAAACTCAGCCATTATCGAGGTAGGAGTTTCTCTTGTTGCACCCTTCTGAGGAATGTCTCAGGGGTGAAGTGTCTCTTGCCTCTTAACAAGAATTTGGTGTAAAAAACTGAGTGATTTCTCTCCAAAATAGAGAACACAGTGGCGGATCTAGGGGAGGGGCCCGGGGCCCCACCTTATTCTTAGGCTAAACAGAGGCCAGGATGAGGCAAGAATAAAGAACGAATACAGCTGTACCTGGACATGTAAAATAATAGCAATGATTTATTTTAAATTTGATCATAAAAAGTTTTAGACTTTGAAGCTTCTACCAGTAATGCAAGGTCCTCATTTTCCTGCATCACATAAGCCTTACCATTGTGTTTGGGTGGGTATTTTTTTTATTACAACATCAGGAACTGTGAAAACGCTTTTTAGAAACACCATCATAAATGACTTATTTCAAAACTATTAAGTCAATTACTGCATAGCTGATGCAGTAATTTCAACTGTGAAAACTTTTTTCAACTCTTCAACAATTTGCCCTCTGCTTGTGGTCTTTCCATTTGTTGAGTAGATGATTCTCTGTGTCTTCTTTTATCTGGGGGACTCCTTTTAGATTGTATCACAATCCATGTTTACTAGGATAGCTCTTCGCCTATGAGATAATATTAAAACCTTATTTTACTAAGCTAATATTAAACTCTATCTAAAAGTAACTCTTTGTTAAATTTATTCTTGTAAAAATACCAAAAATCTACCCGACTAAAAAAAAAACCGTTTGCAAAATTGGGAATAATTTCCTGATTTGGGATATTTATTTCACTGTAAACTTGTCAACAGTAGGGCATTATTGATGTTAAATATTATCAACATCATCTTTAGTGATAAGGAACAAGTAAACAGAAGTTTTGTAAACATTGCACATTAAAAACCTTTCGTAAATCCCACCGGCTTACTCAGGCGATTTGTGTATATATCCTTTGCTGTAATGATCTGAGAAAAGAACATTTGCTTTAAAGACGAAGAAATTTCCCTTACCATGCTGGCGCTTTATCTGATTACATCTTGGATTTCTTCGCTGGATCTCCTTGGGAAACGAAAACAAGTGAAGACCCGTGAGAAGCTCGCTCGCCTTTTTTTACAGCAAAAGCGGTCCAATATTTTCCTTACATCTTAGGAGATGACGAAGGAGTAATATTAGAATTGAAACTTTCGATTATTTTTCGAAAAACGCGAAAAAAGACGAGCAAATTGCCGAATCCTCACTGTAATCTCTCTTCTCGCTCAGGCGCGGGTCAACTCTAGCCTCGCTTTGATGTCTGCGCGGTTACTTTTCCAATATGGCGCCGGGAACTGTAAAAAGGGCTAATAGCCCTTTTTACAGTTCCCGGCGCCATATTGGAAAAGTAACCGCGCAGACATCAAAGCGAGGCTAGAGTTGACCCGCGCCTGAGCGAGAAGAGAGATTACAGTGAGGATTCGGCAATTTGCTCGTCTTTTTTCGCGTTTTTCGAAAAATAATCGAAAGTTTCAATTCTAATATTACTCCTTCGTCATCTCCTAAGATGTAAGGAAAATATTGGACCGCTTTTGGCTATAAAAAAGGCGAGCGAGCTTCTCACGGGTCTTCACTTGTTTTGGTTTCCCAAGGAGATCCAGCGAAGAAATCCAAGATGTAATCAGATAAAGCGCCAGCCATGGTAAGGAAATTTCTTTGTCTTTAAAGCAAATGTTCTTTTCTCAGATCATAACAGCAAAGGATATATACACAAAACGCCTGAGTAAGCCGGTGGGATTTACGAAAGGTTTTAATGTGCAATGTTTACAAAACTTTTGTTTACTTGTTTCTTATCACTGAAGTTGATGTTAATAATATTTTACATCAAATAATGCTCTACTGTTGACAAGTTTACAGTGAAATAAATATCCCAAATCAGGAAGTTATTCCCAATTTTGCAAACGGTTTTTTTTTTATTCTTGAGTCTGGTATTGTATTTTTATAAGAATAACAAATTAAGATACCGGCTAATTATTAACAAAGAGTTGCTTTTAGATAAAGTTATGGTTATTAGCTTAGTTAAATAAAGTTTTAATATCATTTCACAGGTGAAGAGCTATCCCAGTAAACAAGGATTGTGAAACAATCTACAAGGAATCCCCCACTTAAAAGAAGGCATAGAGAAACTTCTACTCAAGAAATTAAAATGCAAAAGCAAAGGAAATCCTTTTTGTCATCAACCAGCAGTATTATAGCACTTTATAAATCGCCTGATGGTTAGTCTGATTGAGCTGCAAAGGAAATAATGCACATTGAAAAAACTGGTTGAATGTCAAGCAAAGTTAGGGTTCAGCCTCACAACAGCCGGGGTAGTTTAATGGTCTCTCAGTGATTACCCAGCATGAATCATTTCTCCAGAAGAGTTTAGAAGGCAACTCTTTTATCTTCATACTTTAGCAATGCATATATTCTCAACTTATTGGTCTCTATGCATTCGTCAGTTGTGGTTAGGAGAATTTGGTTGAAATTCAGGCCAAATTTAATTACTGTTTGTTTTCATCACCTCTAATATACATGTGTATGTATTGACTGGGTGGAATTTTGAGGCTGTTCATTCCCGAACAGTAAAGGGTTGACCACTCATGGGTCTTATTCACTAAAACCGGAAAATATGTCAATACCTATTTATATAATAAACAAAATTTTTGAATGTTTTTGTTTTAAAAAAAAAGTGGGGAGCTATAAAAATATAGGTCCTACATCATAACATGTAGTTTTGAAAATATTGATGTTATGTTTTAGATGAATTATTCTTTTAACATGACAATAAAGTAAATGTTTCTTGGAGGATAAGTGTGCATTTATGTTACGTGTGTCCGGGTCCTGTGACTTCTGCTGGTAAACTGTTCCAAACATTGATGGAGCTTCGACAAGTTTTAAAAAAAATAAATTTCCACTTTTCCCACGGAATTGAGATGAATTATGTTACTATGCCAAAGGGAATTTTATATGTACATGTAGATGTACTTTAAACTTTAATCATGAAGCTGGGTGGAACTCTGGTTCATTACGAACAAGAACAGTGTCCATATGAAACTCAGCCATTATCGAGGTAGGAGTTTCTCTTGTTGCACCCTTCTGAGGAATGTCTCAGGGGTGAAGTGTCTCTTGCCTCTTAACAAGAATTTGGTGTAAAAAACTGAGTGATTTCTCTCCAAAATAGAGAACACAGTGGCGGATCTAGGGGAGGGGCCCGGGGCCCCACCTTATTCTTAGGCTAAACAGAGGCCAGGATGAGGCAAGAATAAAGAACGAATACAGCTGTACCTGGACATGTAAAATAATAGCAATGATTTATTTTAAATTTGATCATAAAAAGTTTTAGACTTTGAAGCTTCTACCAGTAATGCAAGGTCCTCATTTTCCTGCATCACATAAGCCTTACCATTGTGTTTGGGTGGGTATTTTTTTTTATTACAACATCAGGAACTGTGAAAACGCTTTTTAGAAACACCATCATAAATGACTTATTTCAAAACTATTAAGTCAATTACTGCATAGCTGATGCAGTAATTTCAACTGTGAAAACTTTTTTCAACTCTTCAACAATTTGCCCTCTGCTTGTGGTCTTTCCATTTGTTGAGTAGATGATTCTCTGTGTCTTCTTTTATCTGGGGGACTCCTTTTAGATTGTATCACAATCCATGTTTACTAGGATAGCTCTTCGCCTATGAGATAATATTAAAACCTTATTTTACTAAGCTAATATTAAACTCTATCTAAAAGTAACTCTTTGTTAAATTTATTCTTGTAAAAATACCAAAAATCTACCCGACTAAAAAAAAAACCGTTTGCAAAATTGGGAATAATTTCCTGATTTGGGATATTTATTTCACTGTAAACTTGTCAACAGTAGGGCATTATTGATGTTAAATATTATCAACATCATCTTTAGTGATAAGGAACAAGTAAACAGAAGTTTTGTAAACATTGCACATTAAAAACCTTTCGTAAATCCCACCGGCTTACTCAGGCGATTTGTGTATATATCCTTTGCTGTAATGATCTGAGAAAAGAACATTTGCTTTAAAGACGAAGAAATTTCCCTTACCATGCTGGCGCTTTATCTGATTACATCTTGGATTTCTTCGCTGGATCTCCTTGGGAAACGAAAACAAGTGAAGACCCGTGAGAAGCTCGCTCGCCTTTTTTTACAGCCAAAAGCGGTCCAATATTTTCCTTACATCTTAGGAGATGACGAAGGAGTAATATTAGAATTGAAACTTTCGATTATTTTTCGAAAAACGCGAAAAAAGACGAGCAAATTGCCGAATCCTCACTGTAATCTCTCTTCTCGCTCAGGCGCGGGTCAACTCTAGCCTCGCTTTGATGTCTGCGCGGTTACTTTTCCAATATGGCGCCGGGAACTGTAAAAAGGGCTA
>NW_027558869.1:0-7759 GCF_052425735.1 Oculina patagonica | reverse complement strand
CAGTCAGTCGCATTCGTCGATCGCACCAGCCACTACCAGTGCCTACTATTTCTTTATCCACACGCGAAACCACAACGGCAGACTAATTCAGACCTTCCCAGTGCTTTCACCGTTACCTTTTCTCTAATAGCCTATGGTTTTTTGATTCCTTAAATTTGTTTTGTACAGTTATACGTAATCGTTTTTTCTTTTTCTTTTTGAACCCTCGAGGCCATTTAGGTTTTTTCAGTTATGCCGCAGGTTCAGGCAATAACAAAACCCAATACAAAAGTACAAAAACAAAAAAAACAAAAAAAAAAAAAAAACAATGAAATCGCTTTAATAGTCAGGTACCCAGGAGTCCAAAATGTGACACCCACGGGCATTTTTGTCTGATTTTTGGCAACATAGCTACTTTTACTAAATCGAGTACGCTAATTTCGAAAATCAATGTTGCCAAGCTTAATTCTCGCGTTAAGATGATGTTTTGATGCATTTAATTATGACGTCATGGTCCAAATAAGGAATTTTCTTTCCTTTAGCTATTTTAAGCATAATACATCCAGAAATTCATTTAAAGCATTTTTAGTGTGCTGTAAAAATTATTTAAAGAATTTTCGGAGAGTTGTTACGCTGTTTCTGTGAAAATCAAGCCCTTCAGTGACAATTGACCACGCCCTCTTAAAAAAAAAAAATTCACCCTATCACGGGAATCTTATCACGGGTGTAGTTTTGTTATTTTGTCAAAGAGAAATGCGATTTTTGTATTAACAAATCGCTATAATTGCAATAAGAAAGAAAAATATTGTCGTCGTGCCACGCTGAAGCTACGAGCTAGCGAGCATCAAGAATGACGCCATTACAATTTTCACATATCGAGTTTCCCTTGTTTCAGCATTTCGTTTAAGTTTTATGGTAAAATAAATGGAAATAACATCATAGTTAATGTCGTAATATATCATCGTTGTTATAGTTAGAGATAAAACTTCATTGTTTGTCTTGTATATTGCTGAATCTAACTTATTTCACAATGCACTTTGTCTGTTATAGGCTCATGATAAAGACTTTGGTTGAACGCATGTAAAATTAACGAATTCAAAATGATCATAACATTGCTCCTTGCTTTCAGGTTTAAATCTGTCTATAATATTTGTAATCAATATCGGTAAATATTTTTAATATATCTTCTGAACTTTTTTAAAAACACTGAACTAATATTGCTTTTTAAACAAGTTTCTTTAAAGCGCTTTAGAGCAGGTTGATATAGCAATTAGCGTCGGTCTTGGTTCATCTACACAGCCCAGTGCACATGGCATGCGTTTTTCTAAATTCACAGCGAAGAGGCACATACATGTATATAGCCAGTGGTCAGATCGGATTTCATACATTCAACAAACAAACGTTGTCTGTGGAGGTAGTGGTGTCAGCTTCGAGGACATATTCGCCGACCGAGAAGAGAAGAACAAAGTGTTCTGTGAAAACTCTCCACAGATGAAAGAGGTGCTGTTACAGCCGGTGATGGTGTGAGATGGTAACAATGAACTTGACGAGTTATCAGGAAGATTTTCTGAGACATCCTCTAAAGTTATTTACGTTGGATTCTCTGAAGTTCCTGCCCATATCCACACTGTTGATGAGAGCTTAGCGCGATCGATGTGCCAGGAGAAGTAACAGCAAGTCTGTGCCTCGAGTGGAAACTATTATGTTGTGGACATGCCAGCTAAGACTGACTGCATAACGAAAAAACTTCGTATCGGCTTCCTATTGGTTGGATCTCAAAAAGGCTACATCTAGGCCAGGATCTGAGCAGAATCCACTTCGTATGAAAAACCACCAGATATTCTTCGATTACAGAGTCAGTGCCTGCGAGATAAGTTCATCTGAGAGAATCCGTGCAAAGTCCGCTTTGTTGTCTCCTTGTGCCAAAAATGCTCGCTACTTCATCGGCCGCAACTGAACCTCTCTTACGTACTTTAATGACTCTGCTCACAGGCCGCGCCGTGTTCTCGGAGCGTCGACTTCTTGTCGTAATTGCTTTTATGGAGTGCCTCACATCGAGTAACACATTGATCCTCTGGTATCCAGCTTCCGTAAAACATGTTCACGTAACATTCCGCAAACCCACCGAAAGCATTTGCATTTTTTGGTTTGCCAATAGCTGTCACCATAATTAGTATGCTGCCACCAGGGCGAAGCCATCGAAAATCAAACTGACTCTAGGTACTTGACCTTTTCTTCTGAGAACGTCTTCTAAAATTGACTTGTTTCACACTTGTGGGGTTCATTTCTGCGCGCAACAGTGGCGCCGGCGTTATACCTCAGATGCTACAATATGGCTTGCATGTTTATATCACGCCTGCCATCATACACCGTCACTAGACAACATAGAATACTCTGGTTTCCATGCAAATTTAAAGTATTTCTCTTTTTGGGGCTAGTTGCAGCACTTTTAACTTCATAAAGGCTGGCAAATAGATGTGGGGTATTCTTGCGAACAGGGTCACGAAAGTTTGTCTTCCATCCCTTCTTCCCGTTCCCGTTCTTCCTCTCTGTCTGAAGATAGTAGCCTCCATTCCACGAATCGTTCAAGCTGAGTCTGTCCAATCGAAAGATCTTGTTTTATTTCTAGGTCACGAGATCTTTCTTGGCAATTTTTTGCAATGTCGCATTTGTCTGTGACAAGAACAACCCGGATTTTGTTGTGTGGAATGTAGAGAATTCTCAGCTTCATTATCTAGCTTCTGTATCTCCTTGCCACTCTCTTTGTGGATAAAAGCAGTCGTTATGGTGTATGTCAAACATCGCTGATGTTTGTGGAGCAATTCAATTACAACTTTCTATTAATACAGGAATCACATTCATTTTTAAACAAAATGTTAACACTATACCCGTGATAAAGTGAATTTTTATGAGAGGGCGTGGTCAATTCTCACTGGACGGCTTGATTTTCACTGAAACGGCGTACAAACTCTCAGCAAATTCTTTAAATATTTTTTACAGCACACTAACAATGTTTTGAATGAATTTCTGGATGTATCATGCTTAAAATAGCTAAAGGAAAGAAAATTCCTTATTTGGACCATGACGTCATAATTAAATGCATCAAAACATCATCTTAACGCGAGAATTAAGCTTGGCAACATTGATTTTCGAAATCAGCGTACTCGATTTAGTAAAAATAGCTATGTTGCCAAAATCAGACAAAAAATGCCCGTGGGTGTCACATTTTGGACTCCTGGGTACCTGACTATTAATAGACGTATTTCCCTTTTCCATTACCGCTTTGCTTTATTTGATTGTTTTATTTTAAATGCTCGACCTAGGAGGGTTTCGAGCAAAGGTGGGAGGAGTGTTACAAGAGGATTTATAATTATTATTAAGTTTATTTTGCTTCGCTGATAAAAATATAAAACCAACGCAGAAACTACAGTTTTTTAGTTAAAGTTTAATAAGCCGTAAACACAACCTGTTGTGAAGCGTAAACTGTTCATTAGAGCATAACTGTAATTAGCCTTGAAAAGTGTTTGTAGCCCGTATTATCCTTTTCTTTAACTGTTACCTACCTGCCTTGTTTTGAAAGTTATTAATGTTGAAAAAGATGAATTCCATTAAAGCCAATAGTTCTTTGCAGAGTGTATGAGCTAATATTTGTTAAGACTTTTTAATGTTATGATCTAAGCCTGTTATTTCCCGTAAATAGAGGTGATTTGTAGAGTAGTCTTTCGATATGTTTTGACTGTACTAGTCTTGGTATTAAACCCTGCGTTCTGGAGCCAAGTTCCGTGTGGTTTATTGTCTCAAGGATATTCGCCTTGCCGTAAGAGATCCCGTGTCTTCCCGCAGCCAGCGAGTTTTCCAGGAAAGAAGCCTTTGTCAGAGTTAATTTCCCCGTCCGTCCGACCGTCCGTCCGTCCGTTCGTTATCCATCTGTAAAAGCAGAAAACCTGTTTTTACATACCCACACCCACGAATTAAAGCGATTATTCAGTAAAGGAAAGTCAATCAATTTAACGCTTTTTTCTTATCCATGACTTTTACCCACACCCACGAATTTTACTAACACGTACAACTTTTACCTTCACCCACGACCCAGGACTTTCACCCGCAACCCACAGTCCACGACTATTAAAGTGCTACTACGATCAAATTTTTGATTTCCATTTTTTTACATTTTCGTGTACAAGAAGGCTTTCTTACTCACCTTGCCAATTTTCAATCCATTACGAACATCAGAAGTCGTTTTATTTTAATGTTTATTTCCGATAATTTACGGCCGCCATTAAAAAACCTTGTTCCAAGGCTTGGTTGCGAATAGGGAGAAAATGACGTCAAGGCTCCAAATACCTCACGGGTTGAAATTATAATAACAATATGTAGTGAAAATCACGCGAAAAGCAACAAAAAGTTTGGGCTTATTTTTCGTGCAATGTTCTATGCTGATTGTTATTATAATTTCAACCCGTGAGGTATTTGGAGCCTTGACGTCATTTTCTCCCTATTCGCAACCAAGCCTTGGAACAAGGTTTTTTAATGGCTGCCGTAAATTATCGGAAATAAACATTAAAATAAAACGACTTCTGATGTTCGTAATGGATTGAAAATTGGCAAGGTGAGTAAGAAAGCCTTCTTGTACACGAAAATGTAAAAAAATGGAAATCGAAAATTTGATCGTAGTAGCACTTTAAGAGCACATGTTACTTACGGTCAAATATTTATCGGCAAGAGTCCTAAAATGGATTTAGCTCATACTCTTACCATAGGTAGGCCTTAACATGAAATAAATACTAGTTATGCAACGCTTTCGAGTGGTATACTATGGAATATCTCACGAGTCACTTGTATTTTCCCGGTATACACCTTTTTAGGCTCAGTATGCAGGACGCGTGTCACTTATCAACCCAGTAAAATGGCCCAGCTCACAACGAGTCTCTCGTAGCTCAGTTGGTTAGAGCGCCCAACCGGTATCTGGGAGGCCATGGGTTCGATTCCCGTCGGGGACTCAGAATTTTTCTTTGTCCCATGCTCGTGTCATGTTGAATACTTCATCTTCATTATTTATTACCGAGCTTAAAATTTACCATCTTTATTATTTACTACAAACTTGATGAATTCGACATTGCTGATCCTAGCAGTATGCAGGACGCGTGTCACTTATCAGCCTAGTAAAATGGCCCAGCTCACAACGAGTCTCTCGTAGCTCAGTTGGTTAGAGCGCCCAACCGGTATCTGGGAGGCCATGGGTTCGATTCCCGTCGGGGACTCAGAATTTTTCTTTGTCCCATGCTCGTGTCATGTTGAATACTTCATCTTCATCATTTATTACCGAGCTTCAAATTTACCATCTTTATTATTTACTGTTGTGTAACTAGTAGAACTAGTAGAACGTCGAAAGCAATTTCTGCTCTTGATGTCATTTTATTTACAAAATGTAATTAAATTTATTCGACACACTTTTGATTTAATTCAAAATAGGTCAAACTTTTCGCTTTATTAAGTATGTGCGAAGCGAAATAAATGGCCGAAAATTTGGTATTAGACAGTTAAAGGATTGTTCAACTTTGAGATCTGAAAGCATCACACTAAACAGAACAGGCTTTTGCCCCGCCGGCCGCTTGCTGTCAGAAAGCAGAGAAAGCCTGTTCGCAGGCTAAGTTTCGCTCTTTACCGCAATGCATGCAGAAGCGATGGCGTTTCCCAAGGGTTCGCAAAAAAATAATCAAAAAAATGTCAAACAACTTCTGTAAATGTGATGTTTGTGTGATCAAGCGCAACAAAAAAACAGAACCCGTCGACGGCACAGGTAACTAACTCAGCATGTCTATTTCAACCAGTTTGTAAAGTTCAAGTATAATTTACAGAGGGGTAGATCGCAAATTGAAAATTTCAGTTATGTACGATAGTAATCGCTTCAACAACAGTAGTGAATTCCACTAAATCATTTCCCCAGGAAATCCTTTTAGTATCGAAAAGAACAATCATTTATCTGTCTTATACCAAATTTTCGGCCAATTATCTCGCTTCGCACATACTTAAATAAAGCGATAAGTTTGACCTATTTTGAATTAAATCAAAAGTGTGTCGAATTTTTTTTTTTTTATAACATTTTGTAAATAAAATGACATCAAGAGCAGAAATTGCTTTCGACATACTAATTTGATGTCATTCTTCAACATTTAACAGGCATTTTTCTTCCAGAGTGCTTTTTTTTTCGACGCGAAGCTAACAAACTCGGCATTAATTTTGAGCTCTGAAAGCGTCAATTCTGCTGAATTTTAGTATTATCGATTTTCGCGAAAACAAATCGATATTTAGCCAAAGTATATTGTGTTTTATTTCATATTAACGCCTACCCATAGTAAGGACTCTTGCCAAGAATTTTCATTTTTGTGTGAAATTTGTGCACACGTCCTCTTAAGGCCGGTTTAGCCACGTGGGGAACATATGTTGCGGAAACAAATTTTGCTTCACAAAAACAAAATTTTTTTTTGCCTCATGTCAATAATATTTTTACTTCCTTGAAACAAATTTGCTTCCGAAACATATGTTACCAGGTTAAGCCAGCATAAAAGCAATGTTGACTAGCTTGTGCGCATGCGTGACACTTTGTTCCCGGAACATCGTTTCCTAGTTTAGCTACTTGGGCAGCAAAACATTTTCCTTGCTTCCCGCTAATTTAGCCACCTAGAAAACATGACAAGGAACAATTTTTCCGCAACACTGTTTCCTAGTTTAGCTAGGTTTTGAGGAATACTCGCCATTTTGAATGTTAGTAATATATTTAGCAAAGTCAAAGTCCATTATACTTCACATCGGATTCACATAAATAATCTGACATTGAAAGTGAAAAAGTACAAGAATTGTCGACAGACTGTGCTAAAATTTCGCTAAACCACAACATATTTTTCGATTCCCATGCTCTTTGACAGTTCATTTTAGTTTGTCAGGAAAGCAACAAAGTGTGGAAGACGTTGGACTTGCGCAATGCATTTCTGAGTCGTTAACGCTAACGGTGAAGAAGGTTTCAAACAAAACACGTACGTAAATTATAGTTGTGAGTAACTGACGACGGAAATTATGCCTACAATTAAATGTTTACCAATAGTAGCTTATTTTACTTCTCAAATTACCAAAAAAGGCCGCTGACTGTGAAAGCGATTTTAGCCCATAAAAAGCGTGGTTATTTTTAGATATTTGCCAAATTTAAAGCTAGGTAGTTTTGATGATATATTTGAAGGCAGAGTTTGAAAGAAATAGATTATTCGACCCAAAATGCAGATTATGCAGTAGACCGCTTTAGCAGAGACTGCGTTTTAATACTGCAAGCTCAGTCCACAATGGTAAAAATCAATAAATCACTCATCATCCAAGTCATTCGTAATGACTTTTTCGCGCAAACTTGCTATTTTCACGAAACATGTAATTTTGATAGTTTTCGTTTAATTTGTTAAGCTACTTTTTTGTTGTTGGGGTTTCTGCATGAGACCGATCGCGACGATGAAAGGTCTCAAAAACTAGGCTCACTAACACAAAAAGTATTCAATGTTAACTATACTTACCGATGACGTTTAATGTATATAACGGCCACGTTTCTAGTGAGGTATTACACCAGAATAAAGGCTCAGGGTTTGGATCAGGGTCAGGATCTTTCCGCGCATAGATGGTATGAGGTTAATGCATTCTCGATTGTCCGTAACGGTTGGCTGGAAAGGCACCATATGGAAAAGAAATGAACTGATCGGATTGTGAAACAGCCATGAAGAGCTCTGAAAAGAGCTCCCAA
>NW_027558868.1:2500-7747 GCF_052425735.1 Oculina patagonica | reverse complement strand
TCACGCTTGGTCAATAACCCATATGTATTGACCTTCGTCAAACAGAAAGGCCTAGGATAAGCTTTTTGTAGTAGCGTCGACGGAACTGAAAAGTTTTTCCGCTTGCGGGAACACAGCGGGCGATCCCGAGCGGTCAAGATGGCTCCATCTTGATCTTGACCGTTCGGGTAGCCAATCAGAGCACGGGATTCGTTTCATCTCGACCGCTCACGGAGCTAGTCATATAATAATTTTACTTATTGCATCACATTGTTTGTATGCAATAAATTACAAGTTTGTTTTGTAATTTAAGCAAAATAATAAAAAATTGAAATACAAAAAAAGTTGCAATTTCATTGCCTCTGACAGAGATAGCCTGCAAACTTCTACTTTACTGCCATGACTCCACTTGTACTGTAGGTGTGTATTACCTACAAATGATAACAATATTTTGGACTATTGTTTAAATGTATCAACCTTTCTTCCTGGACTTTACTTGTACTGTGTGTATTACCTCCAAAATTTAATAATAAGTTTCGCTGCATTTAAACAAGAGTACATCAAAATACATTATTTTAAGATATATTTTTCTGCCAAAGGTGTGGCAGCTTCCCGGCTGTCTAGTACAGTTGCATATTTTGTTGCATTCCACTGTAGAAAGTCACAATAAAAGACATTCAGTTAGAATTGTACAAGATAAAATATTATCAATTTTGTGATTAAAGCAGCTTAATATTTGCCTTTTGTTTATTAACATTGGTTAGAAACTAATCTTCTTTCCCTGAAATGCACAACTTAATAAGGCTGTGTTCACACTTGGTGCCTGGGCACAGTGCTCAAGCTAGTATGATTCTCGCTGCCTACGCCGTAATACTCGGGCACTTAATGGTACTTGGGTACTTTGGTATTCTGTGTGTGAACACGACGCTATTTTTTGCCGGCGCTCAGGTACCAGTTCTCGGGCACTAAGTGTGAACACGGCCTAAAGAACACCACCCGAAAGCAATTTATTGCAAAATTTTATTTACTCAGTGACAAACCCCTTTTTCTCGTTTATAGCAAATGAGTCAGTCTCTAAACTGTCAACTTAAATCACACTTTAAAGGGACACTGTCACCAGTTTCACTTCAAAAACTTAAGAGCCTAAAAACATCTGGAAACTACAATAGTAGTCCAATTTTGTTAAAAATCATCACCATGCAAGTGTACTAAAGCAATAAACAAGTGATATTAGATATTATTGTGATGCCATCAGGAACTTTAGATTTCAACTTAAAAATAAGGCTGATTTTTTCAAGTTTTGTCCTTGTGGACTGGAAAAACACCTAAAAATAATTATGGCCCCCTTCTTCCTTCAACAACAATTTATTTTATATCTCCATCTTGATGTACTAGGTGCATTTCGTGTACGAGAAGACCTATTTGCCAAATTTAGTACTTTTTGCTGAAAAGCATTAAGATCTCTTGGGGTAACTTTTTCACTCACAACAATAGACCTTTTTAGCTTTGTATGTGCCTATTACAAATCACATGATGGTCCCTAGAGAATTTCATTTTATCTATCTAAATGTATATTGAGAATTGTTTAAATTTGAAAAAAAGTAATTCTCAGGGGTAACATCACATAGTCTAACATGGGACAACAAACTAACGAAGCCCAAAAGGTCTATTCTCAATCCTCTGTCTGGGCTTCAAACATACCGACTTGCTTTACTGGAACGTCACCGCCTTAGCATGCATTGCATGCCGTTTATTTTATCAGGGGTACGGAAGGGGTCACTTGATTTCGAATAAATGAACGGAGGCAGGGGGGTAAGTTCATGCCGGAGGAAGACTTCCCTTATCTACAGATGCGGTGCAGGCATACCGTATCGTCTCGATTAAACGCCGGGTACCGAATAAACGCCGGGTCTCTAAGGTGGGTTTGAAAAAGGCACCGCAGGTATTTATTTGAGTTCGAGGTATAATGAGCTGTAGGTATAATTATCCAGATACATGTTTGTCAAAAATAAGGAATAAAAACCCTTGCTTAATGAACATTAGGGTCAAATAAGCAGCAGGTTTATGGCTAAGCAGGCATTTGACAAGGGGAATTCCCAGCCAGCTGATAATCAGGAAAATCAATCAACTGATAACCTTTCTTTAGGAGCAAAGTGGCAGTCAAACTTTAAGATCGGTTTTAAGGTCGCGCGGGACCCTTGCTCATTAATAAATTCATTAGCTAAATTTCTTGACGGAATGCTATCTTGTAAAGCTTAAGACGGAATCCACCAGGAAGTCGAGTAATATTTATTTAAATTGGACAAAAATCGACTACCAGAACAATTTAAATCCTATTGCGTTTATTTCCTACCGTTTATTAAAGGTAAAGATGTAAGTAATTATCCGTGATAACACCAACAATAATTCCTTATCAGAGCATGAGAAAATGAATTTCAAAGTTCACAAGTTATAGGCAAAATCTCACGTGTAGCCATTTTGTAAGTCGTCTTTAAGCGATTCAATGGAACTTCGCCATTGGTTTCAGATGTTTGGTGTTGTTAGAAAAGATTTATTTTGATAAGATATTTGAAGCAGTAACACAAAAGTTTGCAATAAGGTGTAAATGATTTTGGTACAACAATTTCTTATCAGAGTCTTAGAAAATGAAATTCAAAGTTCACAAGCTATTGGCAAAAGCTCACGTCTTTTAAGCGATTCAGTGGAATTCAGTGGAACTTCGAAATTGGTTTTCGATGTTTGGTGTTGTTAGAAAAGATTTCTTTTGACTAGTGGTAACCACAGGTTAGAAAGTGCGGGCCTTGACGCACTTAGAAAAGGTACTGGTACGAAAGTGCGTAATTTTAGATGGCAGTGTCGATGAATTATTAATGGACAAAAGACAATTATCCCGAGTAACGCGTCACGCAAGGAATGCATGTTTTTATCGTTTTGGGAAGTGTAATCGAGCACGCGGTGTGAATTGAGATGTGATTTTTCTCAGTCGATAAACTCGCTATGTTGTGCTCGCTTTTTATTAACGTGGCGCGATTAATGATAAATCACGCTTAATTGCCGCTAACCGGCTGCGAACCAGTCAGAGTTGTTTTTTGTCGGATTGACAGTTTAGTGAACTGTAGTCGAGCACGCGGTGTGAATTGAGATGTGATTTTCCTCGGTCGATAAAGTCGCTATGTTGTCAGTGTTATAACGAATTTCTCGAGAATAACCGTTGTTGGAATCATTCGCTTTGCCGTGGCTTATGCGTGATACAATCAGAGCAAATTTTCGCAAAAGCAACACCCGTAAAATAAGTCTGCAAATTGTAATGTTTGCAATCTTCCATGTGACAGAAGCCTAGATCTTATGTGACGTTCTTGGAGAACAGAGAATTGAGATGTGATTTTCCTCGGTCGATAAAGTCGCTATGTTGTCAGTGTTATAACGAATTTCTCGAGAATAACCGTTGTTGGAATCATTCGCTTTGCCGTGGCTTATATTATGCGTGATACAATCAGAGCAAATTTTCGCAAAAGCAACACCCGTAAAACAAGTCTGCAAATTGTAATGTTTGCAATCTTTCATGTGCCAGAAGCCTAGATCTTATGTGACAATCGTTCTAAGAGAACAGATTTTCTCTTCCGGTGTTACGACAAACTGTCGTGATTGACACATTTTTTTGCATTCCGATCGTTCTTAGTGGAAGAACAAAATTTTCAACTTCCGGTTTGCAGATAGCCTTTATAAACGTGGCGCGCACGCGTAATACGCAATCCGCTGGTCGCTGTCAAGATTAGGGTTGCGGGCCTCTCTTGGGCCCGCAATAAGATATTTTGAAGCAGTATCACAAAAGCTTGCAATAAAGTGTAAATAATGTTGGTTCATAATTTTGTCCAATAACTACTCGAAGTCCTGGCGGATTCCATCTTAAATTCACTACATTGTGAACATCGATTCCTCGAAAATTTAACAAGGATATTCGGGGATGATGGAATTACATAATGATTGTCCTTTTACTGAGAGATGATCGTTGTCTGTGATGTTACAAGCCCTTAAAAGTTTAACTGCAGATAATGCGATTTTGTTTCCAAGTTTTCAGCTAAAACAGCGCACCAAATTAAATGATTATATAGCTTAGTGATAAATCATAACCTCTTTGTGCTATGACTAGAACGAAATTTTCGATTTCAAAAACTGCTACAAGTTAATAGCTTCTAAGAGAGCAAAAATGTGAAATCTAAACTTTGAAACGTGCTGCCTTCATTTAAAAATTCGCTCCAGTCATAGCACAATAGAGTACACCAAGTTTATGTTCCTCGCGAATCAACTCTTGAAATTCTATATCGGCGGAGAAAACTTGGACACAAAATTGCAGGTTTTGAGGCTTCCGAAGACCTTCCGAGTCAATGTTTACAACAACGTGTGATATATTCAAAGCTGTGAATCTAATTATGATAATTCCCTATGTTCCATCGCACGTGCACAAAGCTAAGAACAATTGCTAGTAATTACTTGTACAAAAGATTTTAAAAACAAACATTCTCATGAATATTTCGTTTGTTGTCGGCTTCAGTCGTCCAGCAGTTCGTGCATACCCTTTAAATAAATACATTCTAATGATTGCAAGGGTCCTGCGCGACCTTAACCTGTTGATTTAATGCATCGCAATTCGCTTTTAACATTATTATTTCCCCTTCTCATACCTCATGCAAAATAGTCGATATCTCGAAGAGATCTTTGATTCCTTTTTATAAAATAATTAAGATACTACGCGCGCTCTCATTGGTCGATAGGTGTGTTTAGATGAGAGTATGTAAACACGGTTGTGACGTCACACTTTCTGTGTTTCCCGGCACAATTTAAAAACATTATAAAACTGCCAAAAAGACTTGCAAAGTAATCTCAAGTACGAAATTAAAGAAATGGAAAACAATACCAAATTTTGATATGTGTTCCGGCTTTCTCTTCCCATATGAGCCCGAGAAAAAAAGCAAAAGAAAGAAGAACCACAGCGCTTTGCCTGGAGGAAGCTCAAGCGAACGACAAAATATGCAACAAAATACGCAGTAAACATTTTTCAAGTAAATTTTTGCGTTTAAGTACTACACTAAAATTCCCTTCAAGTCATTCTTTATTAGAAAAAATATAGGTCAACGCAAACGAAACTATAAGCTACACGGCCGATCGGTTGCTGTGTTTTTATCGGCAAATCTGCTTAAAATGCCGCCGCGATTAAAATGACGCTTAAAATATATTTTCTCTGAGACTTTCCCAGCGTAAAAATTCTAC
>NW_027558867.1:0-7756 GCF_052425735.1 Oculina patagonica | reverse complement strand
CATCGCTAGAAATCGCGGACATTGAAGTCGGCGAATTTTGATGCATTTTACATTAACCGCTCGCGAAACTTGGTAATAGCCGCTGATTCGAAAGCCTGACTTTGGGCTCATATACATCTACGATGGTACACAAAAATGCAGCCTACACAGAGTAATATTTTGTGAAGTAGGAAAACCACTGGTCATAAATATTGCCTAATAATAAAAATGGAGCAAAAGATCTTTCAAACGATGGCTTTTGCGGCAAAATTGGAGCAAAGACGGCTGAAATATCGTAGCTCAAAGACAGCGGATTTTGGGATTTCAATGTGAACTGCCGCCGTGTGTTTACAGTATGCGATTTTTTGTGGTTTTCTAACGGCAAAGATACAAATGAAATCTAATCGGAAGGAGATGTAAATCATTTGGTGAGTTAGATTCATGTATAGTTTTATCAAATCTGCTTTCACATTTTTTCGATCACATTCAGTTTGCCGATAATCCCCGTTTATAAACTTTAAGTTTTCGGTTTTCGCCATACATTTCTCCTCTACGCCTTATAATTTTGGTCTCAAAAACTGTTCGCAGAAAACGTTCATGAATACAAATGAAATTCGAAGTCTGCACTTCAATTCTTGTACAATGTGGTTCTTAATACATCAATCTATTGTGTTCCGCTTTCACATTTTTACATTTGTTAATTTGTCAAGAAATATTTAATAAAACATTTCATTCTCCATACATTTTCTTTGTAATTCTTGCGTTCGCTTCTACGGTCAATGTACCGCAGGACATACTATTCGCGGACTCGGAGGTCCGCGATTTCTAGAGATGGATATAGCTGAAATGTAGAGGGGAACTAGCTAACGTCATTTTAGAAGACTACTAAACAGATACGAGTTAACTAATATCAGATGGACTTTTTCAGCATTCTAACAACGGCTTCAGTCTGCTTTTAGCTTTCACAAGTTGACCCACCCCCTCCCCACCCCCGAATGAAGACCTACTAAGGGAAGAGTCTCTTAATCGCCCCACCCACACTTCAAGTCAAGCTCCTCTCCCAACTGTAAAATGTTCACCCGTCCCTGTTCGATCTTAGTTTACCTAAACTTTGGATGCCTCCTAAACTCTGTCTATTTCTCTTGGACATTTTTGAGACCACGAATGAGACATAAATAGCAACCTAAATGATTCTCGAGTCAATATAATACACAACAGTTTGCCCCATTTAATTATTTATTTGCACTTGCCTAGGCCTTTTATTAGCATCACATCAGTGCATAAAATGATACTCTAAAAAGTTACTTCTTTTGGCAATTTTTTTATAGTTTTGAGCAAAATAGTTGCTAAAACTTATTTAAAGACGACCAGGTTTTAAAAGCTACAAATTAAGTACGCTAGGTTCTTTTAGGCACATTTAGCACAACACATTCTGCTTTAAACGTTTACATGTTTCCACGCACACGGATTGACTGAAACGGTTCTTGCTTGTATCTAGCATGGGCTGACCATTGGGCAACTCAAAGCGCGAGCACAAGATGAGGTGCAATCCAGATACCACCAATAAGCACAGCCCCCACCGCGATTATCTGTATCATCTCGGAATGGCAAGGTCCAATCGCCATTTCTGTTCCACGTCCAGCTCCAACCACTACAGCTCTGGCGGTTGCCCTGGCACTGAGAGCTTCCCTCTGTTTCTTTAAAGCACACTCGGCACAATGCGATGTGACTGTGAGGTGCCCATCGAGACTCGATCTTCCAAGCGTAACGACAACCACCGCCTCTATTGTCGGTGTCATCACGGAAATATTTGGTCCAGGACGCGTAATGGCTCCAACCAGTACATGAGCTTCGAGTTCCTTGACACTGAGAGCTTCCTTCCGTCTCTTGAAAGCAGAGGCGATACTGCCGGTGTGGCGAGATGTTGTGGTGTGCCTGGATTTTCCACTGGTAGCGACAGCCTCCGCCTCGGTTGTCGGTGTCGTCGCGAAATGACTGAGTCCAGGCAGGATTAGAACTCCATCCACTGCAAGTGTACGATGGTCCCTGACACTGCGAACTGCGTTCAGTCTCTTGGAAGCAGATCCTGAAGCCATCCTCAGCCCAGCACTGCGACACCCAGCTGATGATAGACAGGAATATGACCAGACGCCTGTTTGGCGAGTTAACCATGTCTTGACAGTTGTTGAGCTGACCTTCTGAGTGAATCCTATAATTAAAAATCAAGAGCACAAACGAAACAGTTATAAAGAAGGCTTCGGAGGATACCTAGGAGATAATATTTAATGTATTTGTCCACCTACATGTACACAGTTGATAAGGAATCAGAGATACATGTTTATATTCCGCTTTAAAGGAACAGATAAAATGGCATCATTGAAAAATTATCTGCCGAAAGAGTCCATCGGGCCTAACTTTTTGAAGTCAATTCTCAGAAAACTTCAAACATCGAAAATTAAATTAAGGAGGCTCGATGCATTTTTTTAGCGCTTGGGTGGTTGTTTTGGAAATGAAAATAATATAGGAAGCCAATCTTCGATTTTTGCCAAAATACATTTTTGACTGGTCACTTCGTCACAAAGGTTACCATAGCAACGATTGTCAATTTCTTTTGTTTTCAAACCAACTTGATTTTCTCGAAATATACTATACATTGATATTCGTTTAAATTATAGCGGATTGACTACCTGTAGACAAAATTTTAGAAAAATCTGTAAGAGCGTTTTAGAGAAAATCGAGAATGAAGTTTTCCGAAAAATCCCGTTTTAATGTTAAATAGGCACTTTTAAATTGTTTCTTAGTATCTGAGCGAAATTATTCAAAATGAAATGTAAATATTTAAACCATCAAAGAACATTAACTGAAAGCATTTAACGCAATTGAAACAATGTAACTCCAGTGAAATATGAGCTGCGATTTTTTAGGCTTTTATCTGTATTGTAAGTCAGCTGAACTATAAGGAGTGCAGGCTCACCAGTCATATCATCCCCTTCTCTCACCCCCTCTGCTCTGCAGCCTTTCTCCCTACCCTCCTATACCTCGCTCTCGCGTCCGGTTTAACATAAGCTAAGATTATGATAAAAAATAGAAGGTACTCTATAGCTAGCGAAATGTTCCACTGTAAATTTCCAGCTCATGACTTCCCGCAAGCACTACCGATCCCATCTAAGATTGCACCCAGACAACAGAGAAGAAAAGCAAACAATAAAATAAATGACTGACAGTCTTTTTGAAGTAAGTACTTAATTATACACGTGGGAAATAGATCACGAATCTCCAGTCTCGCAAAATGTTTTGTCGAGCTCTGCTGGTCGGATTTTGAGTGGTTCTTACGTATCGGAGGGTAGGAACAACAAGAAAAGTCTTCATTCCCTGATTTGTTCAGTTGCTTTCAGAAATGATGTCTTTTTTTGCCAAATAACGGCCTTGATATGAAAATAATGTTTATAACGGAGTATTCTCCGAGAAATAAACTACCATAAAAGCCTAAAACTTTCGGGAATATTTTGACGCTTAGAAAGACCTTAAATTCGTGCCGAAGGCACAAAGTGTTGAAACAAGACTTGTCTGAAAATAATAAAAAAAAGTTCTGATTACGTCTAGTATGATGTTTTAAATCTTTTAGTTGTTAAAGTTGCAGTTTCAATTATGAATTTTTATTCGAATAAAAAGGATGGAACTCAGTCATTGGAATAAAATACATGTAAATGAAGTTTTTTTCTTTGTAGAAATCGCCGACAAAACAAACTTGGGCTACAAATTCAATGTCTAAATTCCTTGGCAAACACGCACGCAACATCGAGGCGGTGTCTTAACTCAGTGATCGCAATGCTTTCTCTTCACCGTCATTTAAAATCCATTTGTAGTGAACGAATATTTCGAAGTCCCCGATAATGAACATGAAGATAGAAAAAAGCAATCAGGACTAGCCATACATATCAAAAATTATAATCACGCCGTTTCATAGGACATTTTGCCCACAACTCATTCAGAGCTGAAACGAATACTCGCAGAGGCGTTCTATATCTCACCTTTAAGATCGTGGAAGCCTTTCACCGACGTCTTGTGCCAAAAGCTGAATAAAACACTGAAACACGACGTCCCCTTATAATTCATCGATTCTAATTATGTGGGCCTTTCAGTTTGGCAGTTTTATACAGCTGAAAACATGTTTACAAAACCGTAAGAAGATTTTGGGCTACTCATTGACAGCCGTTGTATTGAATAACGGTCCAGACTAAGCGAAAATTCATTGTCGTTTATTACTTTTTTTAGGCTTAGATGCTAAACTCTTGGACAGAAAGTTTGATTCTGAAGGCTAACTTGCAAATTTACTACTTATTCCTATAACTAAAAAGCATCGACTGTCCACTCGGTTTTGCATGACGCCTATTTGTTAAGGCAAATAAAATATATGGATATCATCGAAATGTAAATAATGTATTTGAATTTTTAAATTAATATTGACCAATCTTGTTTTCACACGAAAATCGACAGCATATCAAAAACAGTATTTCACAATCACGAACTTAAGAAAAAATTTTATTTTCCTGCCAGAAAAATTAGCACAAGAATTCAGTTTTTGGTTAAAACAAGACTGTTATGAATTTTGAGTTCTAAACTAAGGAAAAACCTTTGCCGTGTTATGTTAAAAGTTGTGTTTGCTTATAAAATTGATGTTTACTTATAAATCCTCTTAGGCAATAATAGAAAAAAATACTATTTTAAAAACACTTTTAGTAAAATTACCTTTGGCAGCTTAAAGCAGCCGGTAAATAAGCTTGGTCAATGTCCACCAAGCAAAGACAGTATTCCAAAGACATGAACTGAAACAAATTTTTTATTTTATCTTTGCACAATAATTCATGTTTTGGATTAAGCAAGATTGTTACGGCAAAGTTGAAGCTAACGAGTTTTGTGTTGTAAACTAAGGGAAAACCTATGCCGTGTTATGTTTGCTTATGCAATTGATTATTTACCTACAAATTCTCTTAGACAATAATAGAAAACAAATACTTGTTTAAAAACACTTTTGTGGTAAAATTACTCTTGACAGCTTAAAGCAGTTGGAGCATTTTGACCAAGCTTGTTTCATCACTAACGGTCAAAAGGCATCAAAGATAATATTTAATTTGTATCGGTCCGTCACGAGATCAAGCACATTCTTAATATTTCCGCAGGAAAAATAGCACAAAAAAATCATGTTTTGCATATAACAAGACCGTTGTGGGAATGTTGTGGTATAAACAGGATTTTTAATATAAACTAAAAGAAAACCTATGCCTTGTTGTGTTAAAGGCTGTGACTGCTTGTGCGATTTATGTTTACTTCAATAAATCCTCTTGGGGAATAACAAAAAGCAAACACCAGTTTTAAAACTCTTTTTAAGTAAAATTGCTTTTGGCAGTTTAAAGCAGCTGGTGGAAAACATTGTGAAAAATTGAGAACATTTCGGAATAATTGATCAAATGAGCACTGAACTCATAGTATCTAAATTACCATTCAAACAAAGTGGCTTACAAAAATTTGTGGTGTGAATAATTCATCTTTTGAAAAAGCTAAAAGGAATTAAAAGCGATTTACAAGTGAAACCGTGCACGTCTGTAATGAAAGCAGTTATCGTCGATACTCTCTCATACATTTGACATTTCACTTAAAAGCTTATTAGCCAAAAACAACAACAGAAATATTTACAACGTATGGCACGGCAATTTGGTTTTCTTAAAGATATTAAACTGAGACCCGCTTACCCGAACTTGAACGTGAAATTTACTTTTTTACAGCTTGCAGTAGACTGGATTCAATATCGAGGCCCCTGCAAACGAGGACGGCTTTTGAACATGGTGGCATTTTTCACGCGGCACTTGAAAGTGTATTTCGGCTTCGTTTAAATCAATAATCGAATGCTCTGTAGAGTTCTGGCTGCGCCACAGGCTACAATGGGTTTGGATTAATGAGATTTCATGTCCATTTGTTTTTGACTGCCTACAAGGCAACTTTTGTAGCCCTTTTAAGAACTAATTTACTTTTTAAACTCATTATCGTTATACCGCCGATGAACTGTGGAGCCACTGTTGTTCTACCTAAAGCACAAAAAATGAGAGTTAACGGACCGTAAAATTTGTAGCTTGATAGTTTGTCAATTCGTCACCATAATTCCATGTTCACTACTTCTCTGGGTGAACGGACACGTTGTTTGTGTTTTGCGCACTTATGAGCCGAAATCCGAATTTCTTGTGTCCATATACACAAAGAATGGCTGGATTCCTCAAGAACACATTTGTCAGGGATAACAATGACCACAAAGGGAGGTATTGCGATATTACTTACCCATGACTGTGGTGATAATGATGATAGTGTCCGTAAAAGGGAGATACTCGTGTTGTAAGAGAAGACAGTGCTGAAGAATTAACTGGCAAAACTTAGTATCAGTAAAGAACATTTCCTTGGTAGAGACACATAACGAACAAATGTGCTATTTTTTTCACTTTATAGCGGGCAGCCGTTATTTATCGCCTGGGGTTGGCCGAAGGATTTTGATATAAAGCCTACATTATATGATTCCCGTCCAGCAGATATTATGTTTTATTAAATTCTCAACCTCGGATATTGCATAATTCTAGCTTTCTGATTGGTTCACTGAATCCCGGTTATCAGCTCGTAAACCTATGTTTGACCTTATATGGGAAATGAGTGCGGCAAGTGCCGCTCAGCGTAAAATTTTTCTGCGGGAAGCGACAGTTCCATCAGAAAAATGGTTGAAAACAGCAAATTTGGCGAGCTTTATGAACAAGAAATAATCAGCGGTGCCTACAAAAACCACAGAAATGCCATAGTAAAATTAACTACGCAAAACAAAAGGATTGATGCGAAAAGTTTAATATATAATACTTGTAAACGCACAACAAGAGCGAGTGAATAAAGTAGAAAAGCAGCAAATAATTTACGAAAGAACGGCAAACTGACACAGTTTCATTCATTCTACGTTATAAAATTAGGTTCAGCACTTCTGTAAAGTTTGTTACCTTTTAATCTTGGTCTTGTCCTTTTATACTTCAATAAACCTGTTCCACTTTGAGCTCAATTTCGCTTTAAATAACATAGCAGTCTTGATGACAGCCGTGGAGCCGTAAATTACAAGTACAATGTAAACACTTGCTTCGTTCTACTTGCACAAGACGTGTAGTTTCCAGAAAAGCTTTCGCTTCGGATCATCCCGTAAATCTTAACTGTTGTCACAATTTCCAGGATATATAGACGACTTTAGAGGAAATTATTGGATAAAAATCTTGGGAAGAAAACTCTCTCGCTCGCTTACCTCGTGTGTTTCATTCAACTCAAGAAGTGAACACCACGCCACAAATTTTCCCTCCTCATATACTATCACTTCGTTTACATCAAACTGAAATGTCCAGTCGATTTAAACTTAAAGAAGAATTTAATAAAACAATTATTCTACTCGCCCCTTGTTGGATACGAGTCGTTATAGCCAACTCGGCGCTTCGCGCCTCGTTGGCTATTTACCATCTCATATCCAACGCGGGCTCATAGAATAATTGTTAAATAATGCACCCATCCACAAAGGACACCATAATTTCAGGTACAAAAAAAATCGACACCCACCTGTACTCGCCTCGTCGTTTTGTTTTTATTATTCGTACGTTTCCTTACCAAAACAGCCATCAGATCACGTACAAATTAGCGTTAAAGCGGCCAAATTGGTTAGCGTAACTTTAAGGCTGTTCACTATAAGCGTTTGTAAAAGTAAACCTCCAGA
>NW_027558866.1:0-14852 GCF_052425735.1 Oculina patagonica | reverse complement strand
GAAGGCACTTTCTAGAATTTTTTTAATTAATCTTCTTAATTTTGTCGATAGGTCACTAAAATTGAAAGTTTTTTAAGCGTATGGCTTTTTTTTTTAAATTTTCATTCATCTGCTCGGAGCAAAGAAGTTTCTTGTGCGCTTCTGCAACACCTAGGGTAGCCCCAGTACCAGTAACCAACCTAAAAAAAAAAACCAGACCGGCCAGTTCTTTTCTTTGAATGATTTTTATATTTATTTTTATGTAACGGTTGAGGTAAATCTTCTGAGAAGAAACTGATTTGTATTGCAGAATAGTCAAGTTGACCAAACTCCCAAGGAAACTCCTTCAAGGCAGTGAATCAATGCAGGTAATTTCTAAAAGAATGAACCGTTGATAAAAGATAATACCTTCAATTGACATACATTTGTACACCTCAGATATATTGTTTTCTTCCTTCATCATCATCATCATCATCATCATCATCATCATCATCATCATCATCGGTCCTTTTCGCGCCATTGGATGCATAAAGCCTCTAATAATTTTTTTCTCTTTAACTTACAAATTTTTCCATACTTTTGTAAACTCATGATAAAAGAAAAACGGCAGGAAAGACTAACTTTTAAGAGCGAATTTTATTGTAGACCGCGTGAAAACAAAAATATGCGGTACAAACTTCCAAAGACATCTACCTTCATTTTTGGCTCAGAGATACCTTATGGTAAGTCGATAAACGTGGTGTATTTTTTTCGTTTAAATCTATTTTAATTTTCGAGAAAATATTCAGACACTGTAACGAGTGCCCGGCGACATAAAATGGCCGAAACAAGAGCGACGAACATGGTCACAAGAACTTAGCTCATCAAAAGCGTAAATTGAAGATGACCTTTCTCAAGTTTGTATATTTGTACAGGAGGCATTGACGAATGTTATGAGTCTAAAATAAGGATAATCAACTGAACTATGAAATCCAGGCAGGCGTTTAAAAATCGCCATTTTCTCATTGTTTACAGATTTCATTTTGGAGACGTTTTTCACGAAGTACTTTTGCTATGCGGTATAACTCGGATTCGCCTGAAACTTTGGCTTAGATAAGTAGAAATGATGTACTTTTTAATTATATAAAAATTTGCTCTGGGCTTTTGATTTTATCCAAGAAATAGACCGTCCTACTTCGAAGAAATCGCTCGACAGTGACTTATGTAAACAAAGCAAATAATCGAATTACGCAGTACACTTTCTCTTAATATAGCCAAAATTCGAACACAATCTTATCATTTAGCTACACACGAGTTTATTTATTAATATTTTACTCTTACCTTGCAAAAGCAGTGGTAAAACATTGTTTTTCTTCATTCTTGACATTCTTTTACCGGCAAATTGCACGGGCAAGCGGCTATGTTGCTTATGATACAATCAGTCGATATTAGCAAAGGCCCTCGTAAACATGGTATTTCTTGACAATTTTAACCACATTTCAGGTTCCATACAGCCATTCGTGCAAGGGACTTGATAACACGATGAACAGATTCACTTAACGACGTTTTAAGCCTCAAATGAGATGTTGTGAAATTCAAAGAACGGTTAAATGTCATTGCTCGTGAACCCTCGTATTTGTCACGCAATGAGTCACGAACTCCCGGGGGTGGGTGGGTACTTTACAGGGGGATCCCTTCAAAGTCTGCATTTTTCAACTGCCATTTAGATACAGTCGACTCCCGATAACTCGAATTCACGTTTTAAAAGTTTTCTCATGCTCTCTTGTTCGTCCACATGTGCAACCTCTCACTCGGTCATAAAAAAGCCGCTTTTTGAACTCCATTTTCCCTTTTATTTATTCAATACAAAATAATCAAGATGTACAGACTTGAAAAAGCACTGCATCTAGCACCAACGGTACGATAATTTGTACAGGCTTTTTATTCCTGTTAAAATTATTATACTATTATACGGAACCCCATCTGGGCGTGGTAAAAGCTTTTAATTTGACCCCGGAGCCGGATACCATTTCTATGTCTTATCAATGATCTGAAGACTGCCAACAAATCACGAGAGTATGTTTTACTTTGAGTGCAGCTCAAAACGGAACCTTTTTGGTTAAACTGACAGGCAGCCTGCCACGTCCTGAACACCCTATATGTGTGACCAAAATCCGTAACTTAACCATAATATGGGAGTTCACCCTTCCCGCTTCCAATACACAGAGGAGTCTGTCATAAACGTTTTTACTTTTATTCATTTTACTTTGGGGGGGGGGGGTGATCAACTTATCAGTACGAGATAACTAGGAACGTCCCGCACACTTTTAACGGGATCGCAATAATGTTCGACTGCATTCACATAGGCCTGCATAGCAGGCGTCGGAAAGGAGGGGTGGGGGGGGGGGGGAGGGGGAGCTGGGAAGAGGGAGAGAAAGAGGGAAAAAAACGTAGGGGGTTCTTAAGGCAGGCGTTCCCTCTTCCCCGTCTTTTTCCCTCCCCTTTTTACGCCTGCCGCGCAGGCTAGCATTCACTCGAATGCGGTGCTGTTTCAGCATATTATTACGTCAGGAAAACGTTACATAATCGACATTTGTTATCAGACGGCGTTAAGCTCGATTTTATATATATCCGTCACCACCGTTGCCAGAATTTATCAGACTAAAACAGAGAAAAAGAACAAATCACACTGTGTTAGGTTTCTCCTTTTTAAACTTAATAATATCGCATTTTATATAACCACAATATTAAACGGACTGAGAACTGACTTACAATAAACCCCTTCTAGCTCGAATTCGATGACGATAACGCTCATTCATGAACATAGCGCACTCGAGGCGTCACAGTTTCTATCCTTCGAAGCTTCACTTATTGGGTAATTTACGATTCGGATTATAATTACATAGTTTGTGGAGGAAGAAAGTGGCATTTAAATTTTGAAAGAGTTTGGTCTTAAATATGATATTCATGAAAAATTGGAATTCCGGACAATCGGAAATCTGGATAATCGAGGTTCGACTGTACTTTCTATAGAAAATTAACAAAAATCGCAGACTTACCAGACCCAGCAGGGACAAATATGCCCGTACGTCGAAAGATCGTTCTCAAAAGCGCTTTGTTGATTTCCGGGGGGGACTCGCCTATGAAAGTGACGGGGGTATAAATTTTTGATATTTGGTCTCACTTAGGGTCTTCCGCGAAAAAATAGCAATATTTTCAGCCAAAATGGTCTCGTTCAGGGTTATACACGCAGAAATATACAAATAGCAATTCTATTTTTAGTTTTTTGGAGGCGTCTAGGGGTCAAGAAAAGCTAGAGCCACACTCAGATTGTTCTCTTTTAGGGGTTCTTTTCAAAATTTCTGACGAGCATCCCCGTCCGTTTCATACAGTCCCCCCGGGTGTTGATTCCGCGGTCAGACTTGCGTGATTTCCCTTTTTTGGCATGCCTCAATGATTCTGCGGGAACGCGGCACCGTTGCGAACCTCTTCTCCATCCATTGCCCAGAGAAAACCGATGAGCTGGGCAGATAGTAATGTCCGAAATATTCAAAGGTACATTGAAGATTGTTGCCGCGCTAAAATGATATGAACGCAGAGGGAGTATAACAGAACTTCTTTCCGCAGCTCGACTTCGCATATCTTGGAGGCAGTATCCCCCAACTAATCTTTGAAAAGAGTAATTGATTTCCATTCTATACTCTGTAAAATTCTCTACTTATTAAATGCACGAATCAACAAAATAAATTATCAGTTCTTGTTTGCTTTGGAAACTATGGCGCGACGCTCATCATATTGTTAGAGCTGCACCTAATCTAGTTTATTTTTCCTTTCTGATTTTTAAATAGAATCTCTGATATTTAAAAATGCTATTTCCACTTTGTTAAAACAAAAAATATGTGACCGCTTTCTTTAATCCGTGCCAGACCTTGACGTTAAAACCCCTCCCCAAAATAAAACCAAAAAATAAAAAAATAAAAGTTACTTCCAAAAAACAAAACAACCAAAAATACAGCTGCAGTACTCCGTTAAAAATGCAACAACAACGGCAACAGTTACTCAGTGACCTTCCCCGTTTCAGGTTTAATAATTTTTTTTCTATAGTATCTTTATGTGTGTTATTTTTTAACGTGAAAACGTACTTTCATCTACATATGCCGTGACTTTTTTGAAAGGGTTTTTAGACTTTTTATTACCCCGTTTATGTGCCATTACGTTTATATTAAGCCCCACCAAAACCACTTACGAAGTTGTATAAATCCAAGGATTATAACCGAAAGTTTACGGTATTTCTCAAAGTACATAGCCCACCAAATTTAATTCAATGGGTAACCTCCCCTCAAGTGACATATCATTGCGTGACAGATGTCAAGCCGCCATTTTCGCTCTAGTTGATCTTCTGCAAAAACAACGGCCAAAACGCGGTTTTTAAACTATGAAGCAAGTTTCTTCTATGAATTGGCCGTTTTCACTAAATGTGGTTGGAAATGTGAAGACCGGAATGCGGTGGTTTTTTTTCAAGGACCTTCTGGCAAAGTTATTGCTGATTTGAAATTCTCGGGAATTCTGAATACTGTGATTTGGTAAACACCGTTCGAGTGCTGGTAACGTATTTGAAACAAAAGTAGGATACAAAGCAATCTTCAACGAATTGTTACGCCAGGTAAGCTAAATATTGAGTTTTGGATCAAATAGGGTGTTTACTAATAAGATTTTGTGGGAATTTTGGCTTTGAGAAGGGAAAGCGTTATTCGAGCCTTATTCGATTATTTGCGGTTGTTGACAAGTCGGTGTTGTGATTTCGTCCAAATTAAAAGGGAAAGTTCTTCGTAGCAATTAAAAGCCCAATCTTGCTTAAAGCGGTTTTCACTTGAGTACTGGAAGTAATTCGTGTTTGCTTTGGGTTTGCATTGCATTGGCTTCTGTAGTTGATGTAATGTCGTACAAGATTTTATCAACTAAATAAATGTAGATGTACGTTTAGTGGTGACCAGTTTAAAAAGCTCGCGCCACTTTCTCAGCAAATCAGAAGTAAAACCAAATCCAATCGTGACTCGCTTGCGCAAGTCTTCCCGCGCTTCGTGCCGACTACACGCATTTGCTTCGAGTATTGATTGGTTCACTGGATTGTCTGTGTCTTTTGTGACCTTGGTTTTGTTTTTACGATACTCAATTAAAAACTGCTCTAAAGCAAGATTAGTCTTTAAATCATTTTAAAGTCTTAAAAAGAGGGTGACGCGCTTCTGTCATAAATATAAAGTGACGTTTATTTTGTAGGTTGTTCGTTACCAAACATTTGGTCACTACCATGCTCATTACGACTCCGGTCTTGATCCCAACGTCCCTTGCTGTCACCAAAACCCTTCATTAAAACCACCACAATGCCGGCTTTGTAGGTAAGCTGATAATATAAGCAACTGAGTGCAGCTTTGACGTTCGTAACTTTTGAGAAATCGGACTTGTTGAGACAACTGCATGTGACTCGTGCGTTGCAATTTCCCTTTTGGCGCAAAAATGGGCTTACGCTTTTTTTTTCAGTAAACGTTACACAATTTTATAATGTACAATGTACAGAGTTTGTCATTTTTCATAAACAATCCATGATATTGACTGATATCACGTATTAGTGCCTTATGTCGAGTGATAAATGAAGTCGTTTTCATTCCATTCTCGCGCCTCTATTGCTCTCGGAAAGGAAACGCATGCGACACAGGCTCTACAAGGCTCTAAGAGATCTACGTTTCCGCTATAAAGATAATTTGGGAAGCTTTTTCATCTTTATCTTAGACAGTTAGCGCTACAATCAGATTTGACCGACCCTTTTGCAATTGCATTTACAGGTTCATTACTATTCTTTATTATCTCAATGACGTTAAGGAAGGAGGAGAAACATCATTTCCTGTGGCAGACAATTCCACCATCTCCTTAAAGGTAAGCATTTATAAGTGATGTGAACGACCCATTCAAATTCACATTTGTTTGCCAGTTTTGTTTGGCACGATGATCAGAACATTTCTACTGAAACGCAGATTAATAAGTAACGGCATTTGTTGTAAAAAGTTTGTCTATGTTAAAATGGAAAACGTCAGGGCTTCGAAGGATGTCCTTGTTGTTGCCCTTCCCAGGGGGGTACTCCGGCTTGTAAATGACGGGGATGATAGAAGGATTTTTTTGGGTTTGAAATTTTCGATTGCGGGATTTTTTGTGTTGGAAGATTTGGCAAGTATTTTTTTGGGTGACTTGATTCAAATAAGGGATTTTTTGGGGGTATTAAAAACAAACTAAAGTGCCTTGGCACGGCCTTGGTGTATTTATGGTATGATGAATAATCAAACTCGAGCGTTATTGCCCCTCCTGGCAATTTAGAGGTAATTTGACAAGGGATTTTTTTTTTTTTTGGGGGGGGGGGGGGTTATTTTTGGTCTAGTGATTTTTTTGGGTAGTGTCGGAAGACTAAGGGATTTTCTTGGGTCCAGAGTTTTGCCTCCATTCGATCATCCCCGTAATTTACAAGCCGGAGTACCCCCCCCCCCTCCCCTGGGTTGCCCTCACTCATCCTATAATCATACCTTACTCCCCTATATGGGTATACTATACCCGGGTGTAAAAAAGTTCAAAAGTTCCCCAGCCATTTTCTGATCGTTTTTTATGCTAGTCACCAAAACAGCACCAAAGCTTTTTTTTAAGTAAAACTGTTATGAAAAGGAGTAGAAAGCATTCATTAGCATTCATTGTTCTCCCACTTGGCTTAGATGTTGTCATGACTTTAAGATTGCATTCCGTTTTTATTTGACTGACAGGAACTGGAAAACCCATTGTCTGACGAATTTAATCTGAGTATCAATTGTCACACAGCCAACCTTGTCCTCCCTCCAAAGAAAGGCACCGCCATTATGTGGTACAACAATTTTATCGACCCGGACAGCGGTCTCCTTGGAGATTTAGACCGATACTCAATTCACGGCGGGTGTGACGTCATTAAAGGAGAGAAATGGATTGCTAACAACTGGTTGACTGCTCCAACGAAACATTCAAGTCATATCAAAAGTGCTTACGATGTTGGCTTTGACTGATGATAAAAACTGTTTATTATGTCCTGTTTTTGTTTCTGTATATCATTTATGTGTTGTAATATAATCGTGTAGGTAAATTGCTTTCAATTAATAATGCTTATGATAATACGTAACACGTATCTGAATTAGTTATACGTATGATGTCGAACTAGTGTAACGAATGTTATGTAATGTAAGTTGTCATGGAAGTAATGTATGTGCTGAAATAAAATTGTTATTTTTTAAAACAAATCGACAAGCCTAGTCCTTCTGTTCATTGAATCCAGTTTGAACAGTCTTGCAAGGATACTAAAATTGCGATATCAGGGGAAGGGGCCGAGGGGGCCACTTCGCCCCCCACCCTTTTCCTTGAATTTATTAAAAGATAAAATGCTTGATCAGTATGTTTTCTCGTGTTAAAAGGGTTTTCATATAAAGTTCAGAAAGCATGCCAAAGTTGGCCACTTGTAGTGTTAATGCCGAGTAAATTTTCTCAATAAATTAAGAAATTCTCATATTGGAATATTCTTTCCATTTTCAAACAATCAAGCTTCTACTTTCCCCACATATACATTGTCACCATTCTCAAGTTTTATTTCGCCGCTATTTTGATTTCCATTTTGTACTAACATCTTGTCATGACTGACACGTTCGCAAACCAGGTACCTACAGAGTCTATTAGCTTTGCCGCAAGCAACATCAATTTTATTCTTTTATTGCCGAGTAGGCAAGAAAGTTAACCAAATTTGTTTTGAGTTTTTAATCAGATCCAGTATCAAACATGCTCTTGATGTGTCTTGAATACTTGGTGGGCGCTGTTAACCAATTGTTCGCGATCCACTTTTCTCCTTTGATGACGTCACATCCGCCGTGGAACGTATAGCGGTCCACGGGTCCTAGAAGACCGCTTTCGGGGTCGATAAAGTTATTGTACCACATGATGGCGGTGCCTTTCTTTGGAGACAGAACAAGGTTCGCTGAGTGACAATTGATGCTCAGATTGAACTCATCCGTAGCTTTTGAACTTTCAACTTCCTGAAAAATAAGATAAAAAACAATAAATAATAATTAGTTTGCAATGTGTAATCTGATTTAAGACCAAACTGGCCATTTAAACATTTCCCAGGGACTCACAATTGAGTTAACCGATTACCCGATTTAATGGACAAATATGTACGTCTTTAACTTGTCTCTGAATCCGATTATCGTTCAAATAATTGTTCCAGAAGTTTATTGTGCCCTCTTGCCAGGCATTAATTTTTTTTTTTTCATTTTTCTCATTTAAGGAATGTATTGGTTATAAACGTGAAGGAGCGTACGTGTTGTCGTTGTTTATCTATGCTTTCATGATTATTGAGTTGTCCGTGGTTTTGTCTTTTTCTCCTGTCACCCGTTGGACATGTGTCTCTTCGATTAACTACAATACCGTATATTCCGTATATTGTAATGCATGTGCCCTTTTCGTACAGCGTTCGTGTGTACAGTTTACTTTGATCAACGTTTTCGTTGAATTTTTTCGTTGATCACGATCTGTTCAGGTTACTTACATCTGGAGTGGTAGTAGTGTTATCTGCTATCAAGAAAGCTGTTTCCCCTCCTTCTTCTACATCGTTAAGGTAATATAGGATTGTGATAAACCTGAAAAAAAGAAAACTTAACTCATCAAATGGACCCAGTATGATTAACACTAAAATGCAATGATAAAGAGGTAAAAAGACTAGACGACTAGTATATTTTGTCGGCGGCGTAATTTCCGAACCCTAAGAAACTATCTGACACCAGCTTTTGCACCAACCAGGGACTTATCGCCACTAGTCTGTTTAAGAATTACATACCCCCAAACAAGGATACTGAAAAACTGTTTAGATGGGTAGACTCGGCCCCGGATTCCAAACCCTTACCCTTTTAACTGCCATTTTTGACAATAGATATTTTCAATAGAAAATGTACCCTTTCCACATACAAACAGAAGGGATGCTGTATTTTTTCTTATAATGTACTTTAAATAACTCCTGAATCGACCATTTGGTGGGTCTGTTCGAAATATTTGAAACTAAATTCCCCTTTAATGATAAAAAATAAGTTCCTTATCTTGTTGTATAGTCCAGCTCGCAAATGCCTACCCTTGTGTATACCTGCAGCCTGAAAAAGCTACCCACTTCGGACGAAGCCTCCCTATATAGCCCACTACTAGGGAATCCCCCCCCCCCCCCCCCCCCACCACCACTTCCACCCTTGTGGTAGCGCACTTGCATATGGAAGGACACTTTATGCCAGGATTTAACTTTTAGTCAGTAGAAATGAGGTATTCATTGTCCTCGTTCACTCGGACCGGGCCGATTTTTTCGCTACAGCCTTTGATGCCTTCTCCAATATAGTAAGTAACTAACCTGCAAACTCTGCAGTCGGGTGCTCTGAGGTAATTTTGATGACAGCAAGGAACTGTGGGACCTTTAATGGTGGAGTCAAGATGTCCATGGTAATGACCAAACTTCTCGTACCGAACAACCTAAAAAAAGATAGTCGTGTTCTGAAGTCTTTCGTATAAATACCATTATATTTTTGGATGTACTGACGTGCTCTAGTATTGTGACCTTTCTATTTTTTCTATGTTTTCTAAATAGCAAACGTTTTCAGTGGAAAGACACGTCATGTATTTGAGTTATCGTAATCAGGGTTGATTGACTCCTAAACGAAAATCTCGACATAAAGGAACATCCCACGTGGTCTAGTGGTTAGGATTCGGCGCTCTCACCGCCGGGGCCCGGGTTCGATTCCCGGCGTGGGAATTACCATTTTTAATCTTCCTTTTAAGTCCTCAAGCAATTTTTTCTTTTGGTTAAATTAAAAATACAAAAAATTAAAATAAAAGTGGGTATATTTGTAAATATTTAGTTTAATCCTTTTTTTCAGCTAACTTTGTTACTTGAAACAATTAGGACATCATTGGAAATGATTGAATACAGTATTGATGCGTAGGCTATACGCTCTTACTTCAAAACCGTTAAGACTCCTTTCTACAAACTCCATGATCTTGACAATCGCGGCGATCAGCTCATCACTCAGATAAGCTAGTTCAATTTGAATCTGCTTCCTATATCTTCTAGTAACCATACTAAGTACGTTCTGCATTGTTTACTTGTTTCATTTTAAGTTTAATGTATTTCAGTAAAATCCGACATTCTCCGAGTGATAAATGCAAGGTTAATTTACTCCACTAGAAGTCAAAGAACTTCCGAGTCAGTAAACGTAAGTTCCCACGTGGTCTAGTGGTTAGGATTCGGCGCTCTCACCGCCGCGGCCCGGGTTCGATTCCCGGCGTGGGAATATTCTTTTTTCTTCTTTAATAAAAAAAAAAATTAAAATGTTTTCCTTTCACAGTCTTCGTGCTTGTGTATGAACTGACCATAAGGTATTTTTTTCTCTTTTAACAGGAGAAACTTAGAAATAAAGATATGTTCTTTTGAACTCTTCAGGCAATCCCAACATACAGGCAAATCAAGCATCAGCTATAATTTGATGCGATTAAAAAATGTTTTCTGAACTCTCCTTTGCGTGCTTCCTTACTTTTATCATTTCTTTGCTTACTCTGTTTTAGCTTTGTTTTATTCACAGCTACCCAAAGCCGGGATGGCTAAGTTGGCCAGCGAAGTAACCGGTGGTTGATAGCATTATCCGCCCTTAATTTTGAATTACTGGGGCCTAGAATATGTCAAAAATTTTACCGGCATTGAACAAGCAATCCTACGTGGTCTAGTGGTTAGGATTCGGCGCTCTCACCGCCGCGGCCCGGGTTCGATTCCCGGCGTGGGAACTAGCGCTAATCTGTTTATCCCTCGAGCCATGCTCTGGTATTGCAAGACCGTTGAAAGTGTTTAACTTAATGTAACTTTTGCCTCGCAGGATTTATTATGAGACTGTCTTTAAAGTAGTTTTATTTTGTTATTCAGTACGGATAATTTCGTTTCCCATCTTTAATCTATTTTCGTCATTTACACTTGTGTCATTATACATTTGTGATTAGTACTCCTGTTTAATCATTTTACTAATACAATGGGATGAAAGCAATAATTATTAATAACTAGTTTTCAGTAAATAATAAAGATGGTAAATTTTAAGCTCGGTAATAAATAATAAAGATGAGATGTTCTACATGACACGAGCATGGGACAAAGAAAAATTCTGAGTCCCCGACGGGAATCGAACCCATGGCCTCCCAGATATCTAAGTTTTGACAAGAAAAGTTATTGCGTTTGTGCTCCTAGTTTAGATATAACTTAAGATTAAATTATATTCAGTCATTTTTCCAAAGTCGTTTTAGGAACCTTATTTAGGAGATTTTTCTAGTTCTTCAGCGAAATTGCCAACTAGTGCTTTTTCATAAAATCCCTTACTTTGAAATAGTGACGTGAGTACCCTAAGGTAAGATCTCTTACATGTAAATGTGGCGATACAAAGATGAGGTTGTACTAAAACTTCAACTCAGCTTAAACTGCAGTTTTCTTCTGCAGGAGTACGTCGAACAATTAGTGTTAATTGAGGCACTAAAAGATTGAAGCCACATGGTTTAGTGGTTAGGATTCGGCGCTTTCACTGCCGCGACCCGGGCTCGATTCCCAGCGTGGGAATATTAAACGATGGAACGGACGGACGGACGGATGGACGGACGAATAAACGAATGGACGAACTTTGAAATACAATTGAAATAAAAGTCATGTGAGTGCTATGACTAGACGAATAGATCAGGCGTTTCTAGCAGTGTTGGCACAGTGCCTTGCCGGAACTTAGGATGTTAAAAGAACACTCGAAATACTCTGTGCTATTAACTGTAAAGCACAATATGCTGATTCTATTTCTTTTATTTCTATTATAAACTTTATTTTTAAGTTCAATTACCAGCTCTGGGACCAAATTAAAGCAACCACGTGGACAACAAGTTCATGCGCTTGCGCATTACTGAACGGATCTGGTTATTAGATATTTTACCTGCATTGGTTCGGCACCTTGGACTATTTTTCTCGGAAGCTTTGTTAACCTTATGACCCTGAAAAGTAAAATATTTTCACTCAATAACCATCAATACTCAGTACCAATATTTTGTGTTCACGGAGTTTGAATGCTCAGTATTTGACATCTCTTCAATTTATTATTGTAGAGAATACCTTTCATGAAGACGCCTCAAAACCTTGTCAGCGGTTTTGTTTTGCTGTAACCAGGCCTGCTGGCTAAAACGGTATCTGTGACGTGGACTTTTGTTTTTTAAGAAATCCATGTACTGGAGAATCTTCTTGATGTTTAACTTATTAAAAGACTGCGCTGTTAATCTTCCTGAAATGAAATGAATGGTTGTTTTCTGCGATTTAAAGTTTGCTTTATCCAACCAAATACACTCAATTGAATTTTCGTTATACGTCAGGGTTTACAATACAATTAACTTTCTTAACGAACATCTCTATCAGATGGACACCTGGTGCTGGGCCCGTCCATGTCGTTTTTTTTTTTTTTTTTTCATTTTACTGTAATCTTTCTAGGAGACTGACAACTCTCTCTTCAAGGGTCAGTACAAATCCCGTTGAAGCCCTGGATTTTTTAAGGCTTTTTTAGAATTTCCGTAATTGCAGTTTTACTGCGAGGTTCATTCCTTTAATTTACTTCACATCTTTCCGCAGTTCAAATATGAATTTAAATTGATATGAATATTTTCATATATTTTACATCACGAAAACCTCTCTAAGACGGAAAGTTGCAATATTAGAGCCGGTCCCGACGGTGTCTGTATTAGAGGGAAAGGTTAAGTCTTCGTTCGAACGTAGTGGCCCATCAGGCCGGAGCTTATCCCGGTTTTAGTAGCATGAAGCGAGTAGGAGCATTTCTATTCCCCCTGGATGGGATGCTAGTCCATCCCACGACACTGTACTTTCACATTGCCTCAATCCGCCCAGGTGTATAAATAGGTACCGGCAAATTTAATTAACATTGGCGGGTAACCCAGCGTTTAAGAGAGATTTGACTGTTCACACTACCGAAACTCCCTTGCTTTTGTCAATTTCATGTCGATAGGGTCTTGTTCGTCTGTGTTTAACTTACCATCTCGAAGTTCTTTTTTGATTTGTAGACGTTCAAACCTAAAAAGCGGTAGAAAAAGGTAACATAAGTACGTAAGCAAAACGGTGATATAGTATGGCACAGACGCGGAATACCCAATGTGTTTCTCGCACGCCTTTTTTTTAGTAAAACCGATTACCATTCAACCACTGCACACAATTTAGGTACTGCTAACTCAGTTTAAATCCTGTAATGATGTTATTCTCAATTTACTATTAAACATGAAAAATCATCCGCCTTACATTTCTTGTACTTCATCGTCCTTCAGATAAAGCTGCTTGTGTTTCCCAGCAAATGCCTTCACCTTTGACAATAAAAGGCATTACTAAGTTTATTATGTTTATGAGGTCTTTTGTACCAAGGGTTAATTTGAGAGGTTGGGTCTTTTTCAGTGCTAATGAGTTAAGTGTAAACTATCACTAGTTGCTTTCTTTGAACTGCAGTTTCGATCATATGAGAGTTATTGCCCTTCCCGGATTTGTGTGTGAAACGGTTCGAGGTTAACACCAATATTCTTATTTGTAATAAAAATACAGTTTTACTTGCAGAATGAAAAAAAATGTTAATGATTTGCACTGCAAAAAGAATACCTCTTCAGCATCAGTAAATCTATCTTCGTTTGCATCCCAAACTTCAAATTTCCCTGCAAATGATTGCTCTTGTGTGAGGGTCCAGTCCCTGTCTGAAACATAAATCGTTTAGCTATCTGTCCCAGCAAAACATTATCATGGTTGCTAACAGACCGCGCCTGAATGTTCGTTATAAAAAATTGAATTTTATAACTGTTTGCTCGTGAAAGTTTACTGGCCACGACTGTCCGTTTGAATGGCATAGTTTCTTATTGACTCACTGTTTGACTGACTGACTGACTGACTGACTGACTGACCCACTGATTTCCTGGCTGGCCTACTGACTGAATGACTGCATCGCTAGAAATCGCGGACATTGAAGTCGGCGAATTTTGATGCATCTTACATTAACCGCTCACGAAACTTGGTAATAGCCGCTGATTCGAAAGCCTGACTTTGGGCTCATATACATCTACGATGATACACAAAAATGCGGCCTACACAGAGAAATATTTTGTGAAGTAGGAAAACCACTGGCCAAAAATATTGCCTGATAATAAAACTGGAGCAAAAGATCTTTCAAACGATGGCTTTTGCGGCAAAATTGGAGCAAAGACGGCTGAAATATCGTAGCTCAAAGACAGCGGGTTTTGAGATTTCAACGTGGACTGCCGCCGTGTGTTTACAGTATGCGATTTTTTGTGGTTTTCTAACGGCAAAGATACAAATGAAATCTAATCGGAAGGAGATGTAAATCGTTTGGTGAGTTAGATTCATGTATAGTCTTATCAAATCTGCTTGCACATTTTTTCGATCACATTCAGTTTGCCGATAATCCCTGTTTATAAACTTTAAGTTTTCGGTTTTCGCCATACATTCCTTCTCTACGCCTTATAATTTTGGTCTCAAAAACTGTTCGCAGAAAACGTTCACGAATACAAATGAAATTCGAAGTCTGCACTTCAATTCTTGTACAATGTGGTTCTTAATACACCAGTCTATTATGTTCCGCTTGCACATTTTTACATTTGTTAATTTGTCAAGAAATATTTAATAAAACATTTCATTCTCCATACATTTTTCTTTGTAATCCTTGCGTTCGCTTCTACGGTCAATGTACCGCAGGACATACTATTCGCGGACTCGGAGGTCCGCGATTTCTAGAGAT
>NW_027558865.1:0-7774 GCF_052425735.1 Oculina patagonica | reverse complement strand
TGTCAGGCTCTTAAACTCATTTTAGTGGAATTGTTAAAAAGTGTTTTTGGGAACAACTTCGTGGGAACGAAAAAGAAGGCCAACCCGTTAACTCTCAAGAGAAAACACCAAACCTCTTCCGATAATCCTAGCATATAAGTAACGAAAGCTTAGAAAATGATCACCCAACACCGGTTGCTCTCGCTACCGGTGAAAAAAAAAAAGGTATGGGGCAGGTATTGAAAAGAATTGTAAAGCCTGGTTTTCACTTGCCACGCAAGCACAAGCGCAAGCACAAGCGCAAGCACAAGCGCAAGCACAAGCGCGATCACGCAAAAAGGACAAATTTCGATCCTTATGCTTGTGCTTGCCGCAAGCACAAGCACAAGCATCCAAATGCAATGTGCTTGTGCTTTTACTTGAGTCGAAGCCGTTTTCACGGAGAAAAAAGAGCTGTTATCCTTGCGCCTGTGCTTGCGCTTGTGCTTGGGTCGCTAGTGAAAACCGGGCTTAAGTTGACTTCTTTGGTTATTTCATTAGGCCAGTATTGTATCTACAAGAAAGGCGTGTGTCCCAAGGGATTCCAAGAAGGCTACATACAATGGGACGATGAAAAAGACAAGAATGTCAACAAGAAAGGAGGGACACTACCTGATGGCATATACAACGAGGATACTCTGATCTACTACTGCTGTAGGACGGATGGTGACAAATTTACACCTGTCTCCCTCCCCCTAATAAGCCCTTTTACCTCAAGGCTAAAAATTCCTCCGAGTGCCAGCGAGTGAAAGGCGCGATCGCTACTGAGGAGTACATTCGATTTGACACTGAGGACTCTGGCAACAAGGACAAACAGAATGGGAGTAATCCACACGGAGCAGGAATCAATAATCACAACATCTCTTACTGTTATTATGAAAGTAAGTTTTGTTATCTATACATTCAGTATACAGTGTTGCCTGTTCCAGGCGTTCGGTTAGTTGCGATGCAGCGCGAAAACGGCTAGCGAAAAATTAAGGAAGGAGGGGGAGAGAAGTGCACTCTTTCTGTTGGTTCAGATTGAATCAAGAGAAAATAAGGGGACAGATCAATGCGATTTTCAATGCGTTATTCAATGCCAATGTAAGGATGTATGAATAATGGACATGAAATCCTTGGGCTTGAACGCAAGGATATGAGAAAGAACAGCTCGTGGCAAAGAGAACTGACTTGCGGAGATGCGTATAGCACTTCAGTTGGAGAACAGAAAAACACTCTGGCAGCAGAGTCAAAAGAACGCTAGACGAAGAAGGCTAGTTGTGAAATTTCCACAGCCGAGGTACAGTTCACCTGACAGAATTACGGCCGTGACTACAAATCTCAAATTGAACCAAGTGTTGTTTAGCCACAGTAATCGCTGCTATCAACCAGCAACAACCTTTACAGCGCGTTTAATCTGCGGACTTTGTCTAACAGATGCCTACTACTGCTAAAAACCATTTTCTAGGGAATGCATATGAAAGGGTTACCTTTTTTGTTAAAAATGGTCTATAAAATGGTAAGGGTTTGCGTCTCGGGGAGGAGCCTCGCAATATAAAATTTGTTGAGTACCATCCCTCCTCCTTAAGAAACCTTTCTTATCTGGTCTACTTCTGCCATGTCTGCCATCAAGGTAAATAAGAGGATTATTCTTCTACTTTTCTACGTTCTTAGGTTGCCTCTACACCTACAGTTTGGACAACAATGAAACTGTAAGAGAGTTCATTTCGCCGGAGTTTTTCGGTAAAGGATTCCCGTTTGCTCAGAAGTGCGTGTGGCGATTTGTTGCTCCAGAAAATAAGAAGCTGCACATTGCTTTTCTTGAAGCAAAACTCGAGGGGGGTGATAAAATTGCTATTCACAATGACTGGAACAATGGAGCTTCCTTGGGTACCATTGACAAGAACACACCTCCCGAGGCTGAAGGTTATGAGTCACGGAAAAATGTTGTTTCCTTGGAGTTTATATCAATGGCACCCGATCCTTCGAGACAACGCTCCAAAGGATTCCGCGGAACCTTTAAACTTACTAGTAGTAAAGGTAAGATAACTGTCGTATGGCCTCGGTCGGCGATAACGCCAAGTCTATAGACTGATTTAGCAAGAGAACGGGAACGTCAGTTGACGACGGCACGCGCATAAAAACACCCAAGTATGGGCTTTTTTTAATGCGCGCGCCGTCGTCAACTCACGTTCCCGTTCTATCGCTCTGAAAGAAAACCGTCACCAAAATAACTTCATTTACTAAAGGTAATTCTTCAACAAGCAGTGTTAGACACGTTGCATTTGTGGCAATAACAGTTGTTGTTAGACAGTGACTCATTCGTTAATTCGGAGCTGAATTAAGGTAATGTTGCGCCTGCGTTGGCCGCAGTCAGCATTTGACTTCTCCCTTATATGGATGGGTATCTTCAAAATTTTAAAGCCCTCACGCGGAAGAAAACCTTTGCTCGTTGAAATTGCCACCGTTACAAAGATCAATTTTGCTAATTTATTGGTGAAAGCAATCGTACATTTTCCTAGTTGAATTGCCCAATCAGCTTTCTGGAAACTGCACGAGCCGTCAGGAGTGTAACGTCATATTGCTTAGCAACATCCTTGCTGAAAACCGCAGGCTCATAAATTCTCCAAGGCGGGAATTACGTCCGAGGTCACTTGATCCCCTAAATTGTTAAAGCAATAAAAATTTAGAATCCACTAATGCCTTCTCAAATATACCATTACGCTTTCTAAGTTTTACAATCTTCTTGTAATCTGTTTGATGACCATGTATTTCAGTGACGGGTCCTCAGTGGCCGAAAGGTTCATACGGTCTGCCTCGTCCAATGCTTGGCTGTCCTATGTCGAACGCACCTGAGTGGAAAACCGGTTGGAGATACCAGGACACTGAAGACACTAATCCAGATAACAGGATATCCAAGAGCTTTCACATGGACACTGTGGTCAATAAAAATGACATGAACAAGAGTTTCTGCATGACCACACAGAAAAAGGGAGCGGAGTGGCCGAAAGGTGAACACGTCATTCACAGTTCTTGCAATCGTAAGAAAAGCAAGGGCGTTTGGTTTAATTTTGAAGCCGTTTTGAAGGGACTATGTCACGAATTTTAACAGATTTTTGAACAACCCAATTTATATGTTTGTCGTAGGAAACCTAAAAAATAATGGTCCATTTTTAAACAATTGCTATTTTAGAGCACTTAAACTGTTTAAAAGCGCGTTTGGGTGCGGATGGCACGGATGGAAAAGGATTAAATTTGGAAACGTAAGCCAACGTTTTCAAGTTGTTTCCGCGCGCATTAAAAAAACGAGAGTTTTTTTATTTCTATCCCCAAATAAAGATTAAATCTTCCGTTAACGTTCAAAGACAATGTTTTTCATGGAAAAAGTTGCCTACCACTTATTTCAGAACAGTTTAGACCAAAACACTGCGAGTTCCCCGTGACATAGTCCCTTAAATTCTCAATTACGTTCTCATAGACCTGGCGTTCTCATAGACCTTCCCATAGACCTGGCTAAGATTACTATTTTTAGAGGCTGTTCACACTTGAAAATACTTTTGAGTGGCGTTTCATAGAGCTTGTATATATCCCACGAGCAAACAGAAAAATCGGGTAAAGATTGTGTCAAATCACTGCATCAAGAGTAACCCGGATGCGACTCGTGCTGCAAAGGTGCTGGTATGACTGGTACCTCAGTTTGATTCGCGAATAAGGACTGGGCGCCTATAGCCCCAAAACACTTATGCTTATTCTTATGCCACGTAAGGAAAGCATAAAGAAGCCTGTTTGCATTATTCTTATGAGTTTCTGCACAGACAAACACGCTTCCTTTGAGGCTTATCAGACCCCGTCTACCTCCATACAGACATATTTTCGTAAGCGAGCCTCCATCCGAAAACCTGACGCACCGATTTTCGCAAGAATGTTGCGAAAACAGATATCCTATTCTGTATCTTGTTGTCTTGGAGATGTTAACTTTTTAAACTTCTTCCTAAAGATTACTCAAAACGTTGATTTAACAGGAAAATTACTTGGATAAGCACTTTTTTTTGTCCCGCAATTTTTTCTCCAATTTTATCGTGGATGTGCCTTTGATAAGGCTTAATTGTACATTTACATGAAAACGTCTTGAGGCAAAGTATGGCACTATCATATAATAAGTTTGTTTTAAATTGTTTGTCTTAGGTCAATATTGCATCTACAAACATTTCAAATGCCCAAAAGGCCTTACCGAGGGATATATCTTCTTCGACGACGAAGACCACAAAAACATAAACAAGGTAGGAGGGACAATTCCTGACGGCGTATACAACAAAGATACAAAAATTTACTACTGCTGTCGAACAGATGGTAACAAATTGGAGCCTATCTCCCTCCCCGTGATGAGTCCTTTTTACCTGATGGCTTACAACACTTCAGAGTGTCAGCGTGTGAAGGGAGCCCTTGCCACAAAGGAGTATATACGGCATGACAATGAAGACACAAAGAACAAAGATTCCATGAATGGAACTCATCCATTCGAACAAGGGAAGGCCAACATTACGATCATGTACTGTTACTATGAAGGTAAGTACAGCGACAAAAACATGTTATCTAGCGTCTAGCCAATCAGAGCGAACGCTTAAAAACGTAATAAACCAATCAGAACTTAAAGAAGAAACGTGCAACCAGTACCAAGCGCGGGAAAACGTGCAAGTGGTGTAAAGCGCGGGAAAACGTGCAACTCGTGTAAAGAGCAGGCGGGAAAGTAAGTGCAGGAAAACATGCATATTTGAGCTCATCATTAGCTTTCGTTTTGCTTCTGACAATGCTCCTGATTGGCTTGAAAAAAATCTGCTTTTTATGATTGGTCAGAGCACTGGAGACGTCACTGAACGATTTTTCAATTAATTTAAAAGCTCAATAAACGGACTGTTACGCTGCGCACAAGAGATGCCACGCACCGTTTATGGCGATAAACTTTAGAAATGGGAAAAGAAGATTGGTTGGGCCTTTTTAGAACACAATTCTTTGTTTTGTCTCTCGAGCAGCCTGTCACTTCACCATCAGTGAGAAATCCCAGGAGTTCATGTCACCAAACTACCTCAGTGATGGATACCCAAACTCGCAGTTCTGCTCGTGGCGCTTCCTGGTACAGAAGAAAACACCTCCAACTGAGCAGATTCTAATAAAATTCCCAGAGTTTCACTTACAAAAGGGTAAAGACGGAGATAAGGTGAGAATCTACAGTGGATGGGACGAGAAAGCACCTCTCCTTGCGGAATTCAACGGAGATAGTCCCCCTCCTGAAAAGGGCGTGGCATCCAAAAGCCCTGTGGTGTATGTCGTCTTCAAATCTGACTCTCGAGGCCAATCAAAAGGCTTTAGAGGACTTTTCCTTAATCAGCGTAAGTTAAAAGAGAAGTATCATTGATGTAATGTATATGAAATAATTCATATATGAACTGCGGATGGATATGAAGGTAAAAAATGATCATCGCAGTGAATTTCCAATTTAAGCAATTGGAATAAAGAAGCCTGAAAAAAATTCAGGGCTTCAACGGGATGATCATTTATCACTTTCAGAAGTATCATTACTGATATCTTTGAAGTTATGTCATGCAATGAAAGGCGTCAATGTTATCAGAAATGTATGTGCTACAATAAATGTTAAGAACATCTTTTAATTTTTCAAAAAGTATTCCTTTTTCAGAGCAAGGCGCGTTTTTTAAATGCAAATGAGCGAGTGTGTGGCTTCATGGCTCAGTTGGTAGAGCGTCGCACCGGCATTCGCAGAAGTGAATATGGGAATCCAGCTGTAGCCGTGAATTTTTTTTTAGGTTTCTTTCCCTCAATAGCTTAAATTAATACGCTCACCGTAAGGATCTTGCCATTGCTTACTTGCTTACTTGATTATATATATGTCTTGTAAACAAACACAGAATTTTCAATTTATAGATCTAAATCTCCTATTTTTCAATTCTTTTTTGTAGCCTACAAAGAGAACTCTGTGCCCAAACAACCGATAACCATTCCTACTCAAAAACCTCAACCAACGACAGGTAGGAACTACAGATTGTTCTCCTTTCGCCTCATAATAAGTTGATATCATATGTGAAGAGAGTAAGCACCGCAGTTGAAATCGCAATAAATATTGCTCCAAACATCGCCTGTATAAAATGATCCCTTATTAAGACATAGCATTTAGGAAACTGTTTGTTGAAGAAGTATTTGAACGCGAATATGGAGATAGGTACTCTGTTGCAATTCTATACAGCAAAACGCTTAGGTTGTTGTACAATAAATAGAAAGAAACATACAGCCTTAAGTTCTCTATCTTCGCGAGTCTTACACGGACCGCGTCCGTTTAGGAGATTACAGAAAACAGGCTCTGAGGGATGTATATGTTAGTGGGGGGGGGGGGGGAGGGGGGAGGTGGAGCAATGTAGCTACGTCACGCTGCCTACAGTGACTCGGTGGAGATCATCTTTGTTTGTTATATACGGTCACAATTTTATAATTAAATGAAATTTAACATTTTTGTTTTGTTAAGAGCTTGCAAGCAAAGTTATAACACAATAATAAAATTAAAACAGATGTCGTCATCAAGTTCCTTTTTAATAATTAAAATATATTCTTTTTTTCATTAAGAAAATACATCAACTGCAAATCAAACAGGTGAGACGACAATTTGCATTTTAGTGTGTTCATTACTGGTTCTGATGTACTACTGGGCGGCTCAGTTGTTCAAAGGGTGGATAACGCTTTCCGCTGAATAAATCACTGTCCAGTCGATAGCGTAGTATGTTTTGTTAACATGTATCCACTGGATAGCGATTAATCAGGTGGATAGCGTTATTCGCCATTCAAACAACTGGCCTAGTGGAAGTGGCTAGTGGTGTCAACGATTACAATTTACGCGCGCGAGTTTTTCGGAGGTGAATAGCAAAGAATATTCCGAGTTTGAGTAGCCAATCAGAGCGTGTCAGCAACGCTATCCACACTGTTTTAGTACATACTAAGACTAATGATGTACTACTGGTAAGTCTAATGGTAAGAAAGTTAGCTTTGTCCCAGAACAGGAAACTTTCTGAAACTCTTCAGAACTACGACGTAATAATGTAGTTGTCACTTGATATTTTTTATTAATAGCTTGGGAAAGATTTTTCTTTAATCTTCGGTAAAAAAACATAAAATAAAAGGGGAAATTAGATGATAGCAAAGAATGGAGGCTAGTAGCCACTAACAGCACGTTCTGAGATTTTATAGTGCCAAGAGAGAATACATTTGTTTGGTTAGTTAAAACAGTAAAATTAAACTAGTAAAATGGAAAACTAAAACCAAACTTCAGGGAGCGAAACTGCCATTGTGTTTAGTTTTGCACTTGGCTAATGAAAGGCCACCTATCTTCTGATCGATTAGAGAACGTTGAAAGAGTTTTCGTACGCCAAGCAGACATTAAAAAAATCAACACAAAAATACTTTAGTCGGTGCGTTCTTAGCTATCCTACGATCAGCCTGACATTTAGGGAACACACGAGTCGGCGAAGCGATTTCGCGCTTCCGCCCCAGACTCCTCCCCGTCGTCGTTCTCCAAGCGTGAGGCTGCTCGTGGGCAAGTTCTTAACTTAAGCTGTTGATCACAGAAGCTAAACAATTGTTGTGGTATAACATAATTATAAAATAATTTATCCATATTTTGTTTTTCCAAACAGGTACACCCACACAAGGTAAGTTATTTTCTTTGTTTGTCGAAACTACCCTAGGCACGCAATGCGTACACAAACAATTGTACCAA
>NW_027558864.1:0-7778 GCF_052425735.1 Oculina patagonica | reverse complement strand
GAATTCATTTTGTTTGGCGATAAGATCTTATAACATTTTGCCCGGTAGTAAGCTCTTATAGTAAACAGATCATTCTTTACTCTTGCAGGAGCTTAGCAATCGCCTCAACATTGGATGCGCGCGTATAATACAAACACATTTTGCAAGACAATCTTTGTGTTTTTTTTTTTAACAAATACATTAAAGAAGAAAAAAAAATATTTACCGGCTTAGGGTCGGTCCCTATAGTGAAAAACTGTGACCTAAGCCTTGAAAATGCTGCCCTCACCTTGCATTATACGGACCTCCCAGCCGGCAAATAACATATATGTATTCTAGTGTTAGTTATGTAAAGTGTAGTGTGCCGGATATAGCTGTTAATAATAATAAATGTTCAACAAAATAGTAAGGTTCAATGTGGGAAAGACAAATTCTTGATATTCCTCAAAGCATGGGCAAAACAATAACAAAATAAAATTAACGACAAAACTTTAGTACGTCATTTTGAGTAGTTTTATTGGATTGAATGTCACAATCATTTGAAACTGGCGCAAACTCTACAATGATATTAATTGTTCTGTATAGTCCGCTCAATCCAGTTTTTCAGGAAGCGCACTCTGGCGTACACTCCATAAAGCCCGGGATCAGCGCACCCATGACCCCAGCTGGTGGCTCCTTCAATGAACCACTTGCCATTGTATTCACAGACCAGTGGCCCACCACTGTCGCCTTGACAGGCATCAACGCTTCCTTGATCCAGTCCTGCGCACAGCATGGAGTCGTGGATCTGGCCAGGATAGCTCTGAAGACACCTATTGATGAACGTGAGGAATAAGTCAATTATAGTTTGAGAAAAGGTGTTTTTAACGAATCAGTTACTTGACCATAACGGTGTAACAAATTTTCAGCTCTATTTTCTTAAATATTTCTTTAGGATTGCTACTGTTGAACGTCAACATTGAGGCAGTTGTGGAATATCTACCTGTTAAATACCCTGTACTTATTACGCATTTTATGTTTGTTTATCTTTGACGAATTAATTAAAAGACGCAGTTTGACGATTTTAAACTCAAAATGTCCTAAAAACTTTAAATACATTACACTGCTTTTAACTCTCATTGCTTTTGTAAACCAAACCATACGGAGAACTAGACATTTAGGAAAAAGGGAGTGAACATTGTACGCTTGTCGTTCGTAATCTATCGTTATCTTCATCAGTCGTACTATTCTTGTCTACTTTGTTACATTAGCGATGCTTTGCTATTTTCTACCTCAGAACACCACTTCCTTAGGTTTCCTTTAATTTAAAGTGATTTAGTGCAAAGAAAACAACTTTCACAATTGTGACGTAGCTCGGTACCGACAGGGACATGTCCCCTCTAACCTGCGATCAGGCGTTCTTTTTTCTTTTTACGAAAGCGAGAGGGAAAAAAGAACGCCTGATACATCTATTTAACCGGCCGCCAGCCGCCCTCTAATTTATATAAACTAATGTGTCGTCGAACTGTCAAACCACTCTTTGTAGTTGGCGGCAAATTCGAGACTCGGATTTCCACAAGGCGTGAAAAACGTCTGGAGAAAAATTGTACATATGTACAGCCTGTATTTAAACTTCGCCGTGTTGAGATAAAAATGCTTTTAGTAGCAAGGTGAGATGGCGCTTGCGAACATATATTTATCAGTTGTACTGGATGCCGTCCCTTTATTTCAGCTTACACACGTAAAAAAAGGAATTCACCGACAAGAACTGTTTAACGGCAGATAGGATCGGTCGCTTTTGTAAACATTCCAACATCTCTGGAATATTGTTTTCGAAGAACAACAAAAACATCTTCACGAAACCAAAATTATTACGTATTGTCTCTCACTCTAGTTGTTCTGCCTTCAGAGAGTTACACTTGAAATCTGTTAGGACTTCAGCTAACGTAGAAAAGAACTCGTCCTCGTAGGTAAACGTGACTCGTCTTTGCCGTTACCAGCTTCTGACCGGAAGTCTCGTTGAAATACGACAACCAATCAGTCCACACCGCTCCATTGAGTGTTGTTTCTCGACCAATCAGACAAAAAACCAGAATCTGGTTTTTTTACATGACTTTCGACAAGCAAATGTATCATGCCCTCCTTCCCCCGCAGCAGTAGTAGGGAGGGAGGGTATGATTTCAGGTTATGTCCCCTCGTGCGTCACCACCATTAATTGATAGTAAGGCACGAGTAAAGATAGCATTAAAGGTTTCTGCAAAGCTATAGAAATCAAATAATTTTACCTCCTCTTTGAGACAAGTGGCACCGATGCTTGCTGCAATATGTCAGGAAAGTTTCCACCAGAGGCCAGTGTGCCCCAGCCGGTGATCCAGCATTTCTTATTTAAATTGTCAATTGGCATGGCTGGAGTGCTTCCATCTGGAACACACACCAGACCGACGGCGTTGTTCAGGATAGCTGGCTCCTCGAGCTTTATCAGTGCAATGTCGTGACTGTATCTCAAGGGGCTGTTGTAACGCGGGTGGGATATAATTTTAATAACTCTTAAGTCTTGCTCAGTTCCAACGGTAGAGATTCTTTTATGAGCACCCATTCTAAAAACAAAACACATAATAAATTTCACAGCTTCTTTCGTCTTGTCTGTCATGATTCAAGGTTCATGTTTTAAATCATGTCATGAATCTAAGGAACTTGATTTAATTAGAATTAGTACATAAAAATATCGAAGATCCGATACCAGGATTCATAATAAAATTGTAAAAAGGCGTTTTCTGGTAAACATTTGTTTAAGAATTATTAGCTTTCGGAAGCCACTCTCCTGTCTTCGACGGATAAAAAGCTATATCATAAAATGGACCTAAATTTGAATAGAACAAGTGAATGGCATAAATTAAAAAGTTAAAAATAAAAATAAAAATGTTAAAAGAAAAAAATGTTAAAATGTTAAAGTTAAAAGAAAATTCTATGCTAAAAGTGTTAAAATTAGTGTTGTTTCAAAAGAATGTCATATTGTCCCGGCAGAGGGCACGAATTGTTATCGACTTCGCCCGTTTTCACTGTGTGCCCCGATTCTAGCGTTTTTTTTCTGATGCGGCTGTTACCCAAGCCAATTATTTTGGCTTCGTTGACGTGGTGAAAATTCCAGGCATGTTTCTCTACATTGGAACCTTTAGCTCATTGTTTAGTATCTCTTATATGTTCTCTATGTCTTGTATTAAATGATCTTTTTGTTTCGCCAATGTAGTTCCACGCGCATGACGTCCAGGGAATTTGATAAATGACATTGCATGTCATTGCATTGGTCATCAGCACGAGGTCGAAACTTGGGGACAGGAAACTAAAATTATTTCTCTTGCTACTATATCTTATCGGATAATATGTACTCTCACCTGATAGAAAGGTTTCCCGGAGACAATCCGTCCATACAGTGAGCAGCAGACAGCACCCACTGACGTGCTATTAGCGAGCCACCGCAAAATGGAAGCCCAGATGCGGGCCCAGATGTTCTGCGCAGCATTGCCTGCCAAGGCCAACTGTTTTGCGAAGCAGCAGTTCCACCAACAATGCGAACGTTGGGTCTGGATCCGCACCTACCTACAAAGTAAGACGACAACTGACAGTTGAAAGTGTATAAGCTGTCTATCTGTCTATCTATATTTCAAACGTAAGAATTGATCTGTTTTCTTTTCACAGAAAGACCTTGATCGATACACCCAAAATCTGAGAAAAATTGATAGGTCATCATACTCGTTTTCGAGAAAGAGACGATTTATTTTTTTCTCGCGGACTAAGCCGAGACAAAAGCCGTCATTTTGTTTATGTGCGCGCGCTAATTACGCGTAAAATTCTGCGCAGTAAGGATGCACAATGCAATACAGGGCAATGAACTTTTAGTTGGTCACTCTTAGTAACCGATAAAAACCACCTACCTTGTACTCCCCCTCCGCACGATCCCCTTGTTATGGAAAAATCATCAATAGCGATGTCACCCTTAGAGCCTTTGCCACGAATTCCTATAAAAGAAATCTAGAAAGAGAAAAGATAAAAGAATTTAGGTAAAGCTTTGTTTTCAGTTTGTTGTCTCCTTTTCTGTCTATTTTTCTTCCTAGTGCGCATGGTTCACGTTGGTTAAATAAAGGAGAAGTTCACTCCAGAATGGTCATTCATTTTCTTTACGCCAATAAAACGTTTACACAAAGATATGTTATTCACCAAAATTTCAGCCTCCAACGTTCGCTATAACCCTACGAAATCTTTCCCAAAGCTCGACAACTGAACGCCGCCATCTTGGAGCTGGTAATGTGTGCGTGACGTCAAAGAGCTCAGCCTGAAGTTTGGCGGGAAATTTTAATAGTCGGAACTCCTTGTTTTTTGTATTTCTTGGAGCTCTGTTTGAGCAAAATGGAGCTTCACAAACAGGCATTTTGACAAACAAAAGCCACTACGAAGAAACAAGAGGTTTTGTGTATTTAAATTTCCCAGCCAAACTTCTGGCTGAGCTCTTTGACGTCACGCATACATTACCACCTCCAAGATGGCGGCGAAAGATTTTGTAGGGAACATTTTCAATTGGTGAATAAAATATCTGTATGTAAACTTTTTATTGGCGTAAAGAAAATAAATGGCCATTCTGGAGTAAACTTCTCCTTTAAGCAAGATGATATTTCCAAAGATGAAGGCAATGTTCACCATCGTTTCGTTTCCGCTTTTAAATCTTGTTTTGGTTGTATATAGTGAGAAAGTGTCGGGATGCTTTCTCAATTAGGGGTGTAATTTTCAAAGATTGATTTAACTTTGTTCAAGAACTAACGCCGACCTTTTTCCCAATCAAGGTAGTTCGGTTTAGATCGAACTGGCATAATTCTATAACATTTCTCGATGACAATGTTTTGCCATCACAAGTAACTATAATTGTTTTATATTTATTGCATATTTGTTTTAAAATAAAATCTTTAAAAGGGCAAATAATGAGTGATTCATGTCAAGATTGTTTTCCTTTATAATTAAGTGCAATAAACAGATTGAATTTTTTGATGATCATCTGCATCCTTCTAGATGTGACTACCCCCGATCCTAAAAGCTTTGATAAAGCAAACGTTACTTGCGTCAGCAGCATTTTTTTCTAAAAATTAAAAAATCCCCTCACTTAAGTTTACATAGATGCTCATGATTCTTCGCCCTTCTAACTTTAAATTTTGTTTAGAACTTTTCTTCTTACATAACAAGAAATAATATTTACATGTTTAACATGTAAAATTATTTCTTATACATTAATTAGGAAACGAAACGTAAGATTTGAAAAAGTAGCTACATACAGTTCCGCGGCGATTGATGGTAACTCTGGCTCTCTTCCACTTGTTTCCTTGGTTTTGTTTCTTAGCAAAAATATTTGACCCTCCAAGTTTTACAATCAGTCTGCTAATGTCTCTCCCATACATGTGGTAAAAAAATGTCAGACAAGACGTTTCGCCACTGTATCCTTTAAAAGGAGGACTGCCCTATCTTTGGGCTTGCCTTTCGATGTCTCGATGTAAAAATACTTCCCTGTGTCAAGGAAAAAGGAAAACAATGTATAGTTGTACAGTAACATTCCGGGGCCGCAATCATAGATTAGTGCCTGAGCACATTCTCAGTGGTAACTAATTAGGAACACAGTCAGTCCCCAGGTGCTTACGCCAGAAGTCGAGCACGGTGCTCTTGTCAGAGTACAAGCTCGAGTTGGGTATTAAAGGAACTAAAGAACTTGGATCCCGATGTCTGAACACAACACAGTTTTTGCCGGTACCTAGAAACGAGTTTTCAGCAACCAAGTGTGTTCATTTGCCTCCGAAAAAAAGCAAATGAAACAAAAGCCATTGGTTTAAATAGAAGTTCTAAGAAAACGAGCTAGCTTACACAATTCTTTATCAGTTACCTGAGCCCGAATGATCAGCTGAAGGACCTGTTCCACGAGTAGGAGTTTTACCACGCCTAACCGTCCAGTTAAGTTGGTCAGAGCGAGACTGGGACCATTCTTTACAGAGGCCGTTGTCAAAGTTACATCTCATCGAACCTTAAATGATAAAAAGCGATATAACCTTTCAAAATTTTCATTTAAAAGTTCTAAGCTTTTATTTCTATTTGATTTGCTTTACAGTCTGTTACTGCCTGACGCGTTAGGTACAACTCTGCAGCGAAAACCTTCATTTTAACCGTTCCACTAGCAGTTATTCAATCCTCTGCCCTTCCAAATAGTTTTCCAGGTAAAACAGGGCGTTTACAATGGCGAGCAATTGTAAATGGCCATACAGACACTGATACATATCGGACGCGAATATTTTATTCTACTTGTAAAAAGAAAACAATAAATTGAATGCAAAGTGTTGGTATGCGATTCGGTAAGATCTAATGAATACTAATTAGCTTAGCAGGATTTTGTATCGCAAGTTAATTCTATTGTTTGATTTGTATTTGGGTTTACAGTTGTATACATGTGATCTGAATATTGTGCTGGGATTGGTTTGCACCCTCATGAATAGTTAATGAATTTTACAACATCGTATAAAATTCAATCTTATAGATTTTTAACTTAATTGACCAGAGTAGCCGACAACAACAAAAACAAAATTATATAAAACTACATTCCTTAAATCTTGATTATGTAAGTAAAGCAATGTGTTGAATCGAAATTATTTTCAACCTGGAGGCCCTTGGGCTGCTAAAAAATAAAAACAGTGTTAAACTACAGTGAATCATGATCATTTATGGAGTAACATTATCTAGGCAATTGCAAATCACAAAAACAGTTTTAAACTACAGTAAATCGTGATCATTTATAGGACAATATTAAATAAACAAATAACATATTTTCTTAGGGATACTATCATTGTTTTGAGAGTTTTTTTGCATATGACTGTTCCACTCATAGTTATTTGATCATTTTTTTACTTGGAGGGCGAGGGGCTTCTGAATGGAAATAATTAAAACGTATAGTGTAAAATATTGTATATCGATATAAATCACAAAAATAATAATAAAAAACTGCAATATCACAGCGACAAACCGATGAGTGGTGCCAGCTCTATTGAAGATCTGGATCAGTAACTTAGTTAAAACGGAAAATATAGACGGCAAACTGATCCTGACGGCTAAAGCGGTCAAAAATAAACAAAGTAGTTAAAAAACTAGAATATATTGGAATAAAAAACTTGGCCCTATATTTCGGTTTGCAATACACGCGTTCACTCAAAGACTGGGCAGAAAAAATGTGTCTGCCGTCTATATTTTCCGTAAATCACAAAATCACTTATAACCTAGACAAGTCAAATTAGTTTACTTTCTACTTTCCAAGAAAATACAGGCGACGAGCTGCACATGTCATAATGGGTAAACACTCGTTGATTAAAGATTTGCTTTCAGTTTAGTTACAGATAATACATTATATACCAATACATTTATTAAAAATATGTGTAACATATGAAAAAATGAACTTAAAGATGATTTCCAGTCCGTACTGCGCAGACTCGGGGTTTGTTTACGTTTTTGTTTTGAATTCGTTGAAACGTTACACTTCGGTGACAGCATACATGACGTTTTTTAGTCCGCCATTACAGTTCGTTTCGTTCAAGAAGTTCCGATGAGCTAAAACGTCGGTTTGAAATAGCGTCAAGGTTCTTCTACTCGTTATTATTTGTTCTACAAGGATATCTGGCGTTAATAATGAAGAAAAAGGTAAGTCTGTCGCGGAATTTTTAGTTTTGCTTGTAAACATTCCCTTCGTGTGGGCTCACATAAACATTGCAGCCGAGATTGCGCAGTACGGACTGGAATTCATCTTT
>NW_027558863.1:0-7786 GCF_052425735.1 Oculina patagonica | reverse complement strand
GAGAGTGATAAATGATCGTCGCAGTGAATTTCCAATTTAAGCAATTGGAATAAAGAAGCCTGAAAAAAATTCAGGGCTTCAACGGGATTCGAACCCGTGACCTCCGCGATACCGGTGCGATGCTCTACCAACTGAGCTATTGAAGCCACACATTGGGAGCGAGGTCAATTGTGAGTTCATATTTTCCCGTGAGAGGAGTGAAATGATGTAATGTATATGAAATGATTCATATATGAACTGCGGATGTATATGAGAGTGATAAATGATCGTCGCAGTGAATTTCCAATTTAAGCAATTGGAATAAAGAAGCCTGAAAAAAATTCAGGGCTTCAACGGGATTCGAACCCGTGACCTCCGCGATACCGGTGCGATGCTCTACCAACTGAGCTATTGAAGCCACACATTGGGAGCGAGGTCAATTGTGAGTTCATATTTTCCCGTGAGAGGAGTGAAATGATGTAATGTATATGAAATGATTCATATATGAACTGCGGATGTATATGAGAGTGATAAATGATCATCGCAGTGAATTTCCAATTTAAGCAATTGGAATAAAGAAGCCTGAAAAAAAATTCAGGGCTTCAACGGGATTCGAACCCGTGACCTCCGCGATACCGGTGCGATGCTCTACCAACTGAGCTATTGAAGCCACACATTGGGAGCGAGGTCAATTGTGAGTTCATATTTTCCCGTGAGAGGAGTGAAATGATGTAATGTATATGAAATGATTCATATATGAACTGCGGATGTATATGAGAGTGATAAATGATCATCGCAGTGAATTTCCAATTTAAGCAATTGGAATAAAGAAGCCTGAAAAAAAATTCAGGGCTTCAACGGGATTCGAACCCGTGACCTCCGCGATACCGGTGCGATGCTCTACCAACTGAGCTATTGAAGCCACACATTGGGAGCGAGGTCAATTGTGAGTTCATATTTTCCCGTGAGAGGAAGTGAAATGATGTAATGTATATGAAATGATTCATATATGAACTGCGGATGTATATGAGAGTGATAAATGATCGTCGCAGTGAATTTCCAATTTAAGCAATTGGAATAAAGAAGCCTGAAAAAAAATTCAGGGCTTCAACGGGATTCGAACCCGTGACCTCCGCGATACCGGTGCGATGCTCTACCAACTGAGCTATTGAAGCCACACATTGGGAGCGAGGTCAATTGTGAGTTCATATTTTCCCGTGAGAGGAGTGAAATGATGTAATGTATATGAAATGATTCATATATGAACTGCGGATGTATATGAGAGTGATAAATGATCGTCGCAGTGAATTTCCAATTTAAGCAATTGGAATAAAGAAGCCTGAAAAAAATTCAGGGCTTCAACGGGATTCGAACCCGTGACCTCCGCGATACCGGTGCGATGCTCTACCAACTGAGCTATTGAAGCCACACATTGGGAATTTTAAATAGTTCATTTTCAGACTTATTTATTTATTGATTGCTGAAAAGTATTGAGCAGCGATAAAATGCAAAAGAAGCGAGTGTCTAAACCATTACGAGCCACCTTAAATTTCCAAAGCCTCGATCTTGCCATCGTTGCTTACTTAATCATGTTACAGCCTATAATATTTTTTTAGTGAAAATTTGGTGATGATGTTTTATCTTCAAGTCTGGTTTGATATGTAACTTCTTAAGAAGCATCCTCGCCGGTTGCCATGGCATGTTCTTCAACATATTGAACATTGATGTAAGTCCTCTGAAAATAAAGAAGAAAGCTAAATCAATCATGGGTAGGACATTTGTAAGTTGTTAACAACTCATTCGCGAAGTAGCCCATGTTAAGTGTTCGATGACGTAGTTAAAAACATAATGTTATAGACACAAATATTAAACAGCTATTTCAATTAATGTTGTCCGACCAAAGCTTAAAGACAAGACCGATAGCTAGTATGGGTCGAAGAAGAGAGCAACTGTCCCTGTTGAATACTTATAGATATATATAAACACGAATTTGCACGAATTCTTCCTCTGCAGACATGTGGAAACAAATTACGTTTAGCCTCACTAAATTTCAGAAGAAGGTTCAAAAACTCAAAGCTTCTCGGCAGTGAAAGAAAGCTACAGAAATGTCCTCCTGAGAGGAAAACAAGTTCATGAATTCTTCACGTGCAAAAATTAGCCGTTCCGAGGTTGCGCAGGGGACTGGGGCGAGTTTCAAATTTTACGTAATCGATAATCTGACACCACCACATGGAAAATCACGGTGAGATTGGTCGTGTGACCACATTTGATGCTTTCAGTATGAACAGAAACGACGTTATTGACCTTGAAACATGGTTCAAAATCCATACAAACGTCTCTAATTGTCAGCCAGCGTCCCTCAAAACCATATAAACTCCTAAAATTTTTATCCGTTTTGTGACAGCTGTAAAATTCTGCCAAAGACCCATTACTTGAAAGAAACTAAGATGGAAACCACTATGTTTGCCCATTTTAAAGAGTATAACAAAAATCATAAAAAAAAATTAAGAGTTTATATGGTTTTGGGGGACGCTGTCTCACAATAAGAGACGTTTGTATGGGTTATTAACCATGTTTCAGGGCCCATAACTTCATCTCTGGTCATCCAAAAAGCATCAAACTTGGTCAAATGACCAATCGCACCGTGATCTTTCATGTTGTGGTGTCAGATTATCGATTACTTAAAATTTGAAACTCGCCCCAGTTCCCTGCGCAACCTCGGAACGGCCAATACAAGCTTGTACATTTCCTTATAGGCCAATAATTATGCAAAATTACAGTGATTACCCAGACCACCATTCGGTCTTGTCTTTAAGCTTTCATCTGACAACGTTAACTGAAAAAGCTGTATACTTATAAAAAGAAAAAATAGTATATCAGATTTGAAGTGACCAATTTAATAAATAAACGGGTCTCAGTGGCGGTTAAAGTTTCTTTAAAAGTTCGTCATTGTCCGATACCCTTACATTCTACATGTAAAACTTCAGGAGATAGGGAAAAAAAAAAAACAGGTAAAATAGCCATTAAAAGAAATACAAGTGAACAGCAAAATTTAGATTTCTATTTGTTCTTGATATTGGCAATTCCTATGCTTTCGTTTCTTGTGGGTTTTTACATTAAAAAAGCATTCATCGACCATACCTGTACCATAGCAGATGTGGAAAACGTAACAGAAAAGCAAAAACAACAACAATTAAAGCGAAAGGTCGAGTGGTTATACCGCGTTAGTAATACTCGGAATTTACATGTTTCGATCACGATTCGTGCAATGCATTGCCTGATTCGAGCACTTATCGCATTGAAACATGTTTTATTCGTGATTAGCCGCTAAATTCCACCTGTGAACGCAGTGTCTCAAGGTTATTCGATAATAACAGTACTTTCTCACCGCTTTGGTGTGCAAAATGTCGTAAAGAATTACACGAAGTTCTTTAAATGTTGGGCGCTCCTCTGGGCAATTCTGCCAACAGCGTATCATTACGCTATACCTAAAGAACATTCCGTAGAAAAATGAAAAAATAAAAATAAAAATAAACTAAAGATAGTAAACTGATAGCATGCTCACTAGAAGTTTACTTGTAAACAACGAGCTTCTTTTCTTCTACAGAAATCTAGAAGAAATTGTTGTATTATTAATTCAGCAATTCTGAGACACTCAGCATAGACATGAATAAAAGAACATGAAGATGGCCCTTTGTTATTTCCTACTTGGATGGATATTTCAAGTAATGGATGATATTTAAAACAAAGACGGTCTTCCATAACACGTGCTGACATCCATTTTACAGTCAAACCGGATGTTCTTTTCACGGGAACTTTGCAATGTTGCGGTGCAATGTTCCAATATTTATTTATTTAAGGATTCGTACAAGTACAGGTGCTTATTGATTGACAGTTTGCTCGTCGCAACTTGCAACTTTCAATTTAAATTTCCTGAGCAAGTTGCGCCGAGCTCCGGTTTTCATTTTTCCCGTATGGAACATAATAATTCCACCTCTGTCTCAAAGAAGGATGAAATAATTGTCCTATGGTCGACTGCTTATCAACAGACTGCGATAAATTAGTGAGTTGAAATCGCCAAACTTGGAACCCCGGGACTTGGAATTGCAGTAAAAAGTTCAAATTTGCTCCGCAAGTTACGGCTTACGTTTGTAATTTTGAATCGTAATTCCTAACTGAGCAATGTAAACTAAGCCTGTCGCTTTAATATGTCTCGCATTCTGTTGATGAACAGTCGAATAAGGGGCAATTATTTTCTTTTCTTTAAACAAAGGTGGTACAACCTCGTTTTATACGGCAAAATGAAAACCGGAACTTGGCAACTTGCTCAGGCAAATTTGAATTGAAAGTTGCAAGTTGCGACGAGCAAACGGGCAATCAATATTGGAACATTGCGCCGCAACATTGCAAAGTTCTCATCAAAAGAACATCCGGTTTGACTGTAAAGCAAGTTTTTGTTGTCATTTCAGTCGATTAGCCATATGCACTTCCATTTGGCCAACTGACACACTCAAACTACTTAAGGTAATATGAATAATAGAACAATTTCAGGACGCATTTTATGGTTAACCAAAATACTTTTTTATTTTATTTTACAAATACACATTTCCAAGGTAAAAAGGTTTAGAAATACAACCAGAGCTTACAGTTCTTCAGAGCAATGGGGAGGTTTTTCCAGTCTTACTCCTTCTTTCAGCTTGCTGTAAAGTTCAACAAGTCCGTTTACTCCTTTGTATGGTTGCTTACCTAAAGTAAAATAAGAAACAAAAGTGAACACCTAAGACCTCTCCAACTGTCAAAAATGTAAACGAGAAATGACAGAAGGTGTTAAAAAAGAGAATAATATAAGTGAGTGCATTTGAAGGTGAGCTCATGCACGATTTCTGCTCTTTATTTATGTGTTAGATACTGTCAAGCTGTTTTGTTGACAAATACACGCACGCGCTGGCCGCACAATGAACGAGACATTTTCAATAATGCACGAGGCGTAGCCGAGTGCAGTATTAAAAATTCTGAGTTCATTGCGAGGCCAGCAAGTGCGTGTATTTGTCAACAGAACACGAACGGACAGACTTTAACCCTTTTAATATACAATCTGAGTACACTGCAAGCGATCAGCGACTTTACGAACTTCAAACAATAATGTTTAAAAATAAGAAGTGTAGTAATACATAATTACACGGGATTAGATCAATAATATAAAAATCACAAATAAGCCGTACAGAAATATAGGTTACAATGGTTCATAAAATCGTTCATCAGCTGTGGTCGTTCATAAATACAGTCAGCGAGAAGCTTGTTCAAAGCAAAGCAACAAGCAGTCAATCGCACACAAAAATGTATTTTTTATTGAGCTGCAGTTTACCTTTAAACATGAAAGCGCTACAAGTTGTTATCCTCTTCGATTTTGTTTGGTATTAGATCGTTGATTATTTGAGGAATATATTTTTCTTCCACTTCTGCAAGCCTTGAAGCTGAAGACACTTTCAATAATGCACGATTTTTGTGCATTATTGTCAATACTGCACTGTCCGAGTTTGCTGACGACAAGTAAAGCAAAACCACGTGATCTATTTTAACCAATTGCGCGCGTGGATTTTGGACAGTGAACGAAGATTGTATATAATGTATAAATGTAATTTTTTAAAATTATAGGGGTTCTGCTCGATTCATAGGGAAATAATGATCTTTTTACGTCTACAATTTTCAGAAGAGCTTGTTTTCAAATAGGCCTAATTTTTGGTGGGGTAGGGATACTATGATCTTTTTGTTTCAGTGAAGTAAAACTTTGCACTTTGTATTGATGTCTCATGAATGTCAAATTCAAAAGGAGACATACTGTTGTTGCTGCAGTCACTAAAAGGCGTGACTTTTTTTGCGTAGTCGCCGAATTCTGTGTTGTCGCCACCATTGGGATAAAGCGTTGCGTAGCTACCCAGCTAACGACTGCAAAGGAGATTATTTAATAAATAGATTCCATTTTGCCGTGTGTCTGTTCAGTTATAGATCACAAATGACTTCAAAATGTGTTTACCACACTTTGACGTCTTCTGTGATCTATAACTGAACAGACCCACGGCAAAATTGAATCTATTTGTCTTATACAATAACAGGAGAATTCAGTACACTTCAGTGTATAAAAAGCAATGCCGCTGCCGGTGAGCTACAGTTGTTTAAGTTTTATGATAAAGTTTGCCGTAACCACGAAGCACTGTTAAATCGATTTAATAAACAGAATATTGGAAAAATAAAACTTCAACGAAAAAAGTATCCTTTATTCCATTTGGAAAGTTGGTTAAATCTGTAAGCTTTAACCGTAGCGTTCAACCACCATTCATCTGTTTCCCGTGGCGTCGTCCAACTGTTCAACATCCGATAAACACGATAATGTATTGAAGCATTTACCGTCTACTTCAAACTTGTTTAGCCCAGTTAAATGTTTTGAAAAGTGAACAATACTTGGCGGATTGTTTCTCATTGTAGATTTATAATGTAGCTGAACTTTTTTGTTTTGTTGTGGCCGCGCGAGTTTTGAAAAACTTTGCCGACAACACTGATCTTGGACTATGAACTCTGATCACGAGCGCGAGTCACTTCACGCAGTGACGTCATCTGTGCGTCCTGTCTCTAATAGATGACAGGCATCAACCAATCACAACGCACGCAGTAGCTCGGTTATTGTATAAATCGTTGTAGAGTACACTACTTCAATCAATCTAAACACTTTACTTTGCTTTCAAAAATCTATGGCAACACTGTCGCAAGGTCTGACTTACCGAGGGTGACTATTTCCCAAAGAAGGACCCCAAACGACCACCTGAAATAGTAAAATCAAACGTCGTTTCACTCGGTGAATCAGATATTTCACATTTTGCATCTACCGTTCACAAACATATACATTTTCGTGTTTTTTTTTAGAACATCGAGGGTAAAGTAAATTGAATTTTGATAGATTTGCATATGTGAATGGTAGGTTTCGCTATTTATTTTTTGAGTTATCGAGAATAAAATTACTAGCGCGTAATACATCGGTTCTGTACAGTTAAACTGGAACAAATTTTGAATGAAATTTTAGCATCAATCCCAAAAAAAAAATGTAAATGCTGGAACTATAATAACTTCAGTGCATCAAGAACTGTTTAACAACACTCACACGTCAGACATTGTAGTGAATCGTCCTCGCAGGGCTTCAGCTGGCATCCAGAGCCATGGAATTTTCCCCTTTTTTGACAAAATAGTAGTAAATAAGTTGGCGAAGTTGCCGAAACATATTAATTAACTATAATTATTCGATAAGGTTGAGACGAGAGCGACAACTTTCAAAAGAATTATGTTATTTGACATTTGTTATTTGGCCTTGTTATGACCATTTCCATTCGAGTTTTAGATTTAAAATACCTCTGTAGTTTTAATGTATTCGCCATCTTTTGAGATATTTCGTGCCATACCAAAGTCTGCCACTTTTGCAATAAGCCCTTTTCCCACAAGGATATTTCGAGCAGCCAGGTCTCGATGAACACACTGTAAAATATAAGTGATAATTGTGTGCCAATAAAACAATTTAAAATCACAATTCGACTTAGAAATAACATCCTTTTGTACAAGTTAAAACGCTCAATTGAACTATCTAAAATGGTAGACGGTGTTATGAAGTTAAAACAGCCCTTTTCATCTCTTCTTGAGTCCATTCGTTGGACGCGAATGCGCAATGCATGCCAGCCCGGCCTTATATGTTTGCATTGCTTTGTTGATATTATATTAGCTACAGCCAACGTTTTTATCAGTTTGGATACTGCTTTAAACACAT
>NW_027558862.1:0-7790 GCF_052425735.1 Oculina patagonica | reverse complement strand
CCGTGAATTTTAAATCGTCATTTATGTTTTCACTTACCCTATGGGTTCAACAAACCGAAACACGGCAAGATTCGTAAAATATACCGCGATACCACACACTAAAATTTCCACGAAGAACGCTATCAAATGGTGGTACTATATGTGTTACTGTTATACCTTGTTGTAGGTTCTACTATCTATGCTATCCACGTGTTTGATTCTGGGAGGAGCTGGTTTTCTGTCTTGACCGCTTTCAAACACATTCCAAATATCATGCACCAGTCGCTTGAGGAATCCTGATGGGATGAACGATATCAAATGAAAATACACGAAGCTGCATGATCTGCTTATACTACTGTAAAACACAACACAGTGTCATGGCTTCATAGAAGACAAGTAGAGGGAAATGCTTCATGAATGGTTTGTTTGAAATATTCGCTCGCCTACATTAAAATCGGTGAAGTTCTGTGAGAAAGGAGGTTGTCAATGTAAAAATTGGGGCAAAACATTTTCCACGCTTAGATCTAGAGTGGCAAAAGGCTCACAGGGTCAGTAGCTTTGACAATAGCTGAACGCTACACTTCAGCTGGGCCGGGTTGTTCGAAAACCGATTAACACTAACCCAGGATTTAACGTTTATCGAGGGTTCAATTTCTCGTGTATAAAAGTGTTTTCACTGCTTACGTTTTGTGGAGTTTGAGATTAGTCGATGTCAAAAATGGAAGACAGAAAATATAAACAGAAATCCTCACTGAGAAGTAAAAAAACTGAAATCAAAATTCATACTTATCCTGGATTAGCTTATTCGTTCTTTATACAACCCGGTCTGGACGCTTTGAAATCTGAGCACTTACTACACAATACCAATACCACACACACGTACACTTTATACTTTTTACCTCTGTTTTCCAGTGCAACCATACCAGGAGCAGTGGCAGCAATCTGCGTCACCATCACGCCATAACCAAACTTCTCACACTTGCTAACCTACGAACAAAATTTGCTGCTTATTCAGAACTTCTTTGTATCTAGCTGTACACTTTATTAAGCGGTAAACAGGATGAGCAACTAATTAAAAGGCATTATTTCACTTGGGTGTCCATGAAAAACGCGTCAATGTTTCTTACAGATGTTTCTTAGGAGGCATAAAAAATGGACGAAATTTCCGACAAAATTACAGGTTATTTTCCATAGTTTTGTTTAAAGCGTTGTTTTCGTACTTTTCCGATATGTCTTCTTAAGTTTTTTTTGGTTTTTACGCATAAATCTGTACCTGAAGCTTCTTATTGTATCTCTCATTCATATAAGCCACGCATTCATTTATTTTTCCAGTCTGCTGTAAAAGAAGCAGTCCTTTTGGTGTCCCGGCAAAATTCAGCAGGTTGTCGATCAATGAACTCTCCCACACCAACCTAAAAAAGATTAAATAAAAGCGCGCATAAATAAACTAGCTTATTTTTGTAGCGATCGTCCAAGTAAGGGTAGTATTGAGAAGACTAAAGAAAAAGACCAAAGGCTACGATTGACAACATGAGGCGCCTTTAGATCCACGTTTACCGCGAACGTTTTAGGTTATTTGTTGACTTTTTCAACGGCAGAGGGTAGGATAAACTTTTCAGCTTTTCATGGCCTAAAATTTGCGTTATCCCACGTATAAATGCTTTGATATACAAACAATCCCTTATCGTTCATGTTTGGTGAATTGGAATAACAAATAGGAAGAAATTATATATTTTTCCGCTGACTAAAAAAGAACGCTATAAGCATCAATGAAAATCAGCGACGGCCATATTGGAAATATTCTCTAGGGTCTTTTGTTTTGATTTGCTTCAATCTAAATGAAGAAAGTGTCACAACCTCTAACACCAAACCCCAAACCACAGTTTGCGGTCAGCAGTAACCATAAATCTTAAGGTCCCTATGAGCGGGTCATAGATGTTTGGAGACAAGCTTTATTTTATTTTATTTCCATACTAGGAAAAAAAGAACATAAAATAAACAGACAAGACCGTGAGTTGTACTTACAGTTCCTCGTCCTGGATGTAGTCTGGTGGCGTTTCGTCAGAACCTAATTCTGCTTCTTCGGAGGCAGCTGTTTCATGTACCTGGGAAAGCAGCGGTGATTCACGTGATTATGTGAAACACTTCACTCTATTTATTTATAGCCATTTGATTTGACAATCAAGTTATACAATGAGTAGGTATAAAGTTATCTGTATGAAAGGGTTGTATGGTCATGGATGGTGGCACACTTTCTTATAAAGGCATAGGATTAGAGACGCTTTAAAAGTCAGTGGTTCGTAAAATGTTTCCACGTTTTCGACGATGAACAAAGTACACTGAGGCTTTGAAATGAATTGGACCTTTTCTGTCATGTCTGTAAATAAATTTCAAGTTGCATGTTGGCTGTGGTAAAGCAAACTCAAAAGGGTTACATGTATATGCTTAATGCTTGTTTTGTGTGTGTGTGTTTTGATCAAGAACAAAAGAACACAATAAAGACCAATCAAATAGGAGAGGGTAAACGTCTACAGGAGCTCTTAAAAAAAAATAAGTAAGACAACCTCGCAAGTACCAAGAAAAATTCTTTGTTCATGTATTAAAAAATGTGAGAATCTTAGTCAATCCCAGCTACGCAAACTGCAATAACCTTGTATTGTCAAATGATAAAGGAATGGAAAAGGTGATCAACAGTGCAGGCAGTCACCTTAATCCAGGCATTGGCCACATGCTGGTGCAGTTCATAATGATTTAGCACCATTAGTCCATCACACGTGTTGTAAAGCTGTCGGCATACGAACACAAAGCCAGCGATAACTGCTTTGGACGGTGTTCCTCCTGGAAGTCTGTCAGATAAAGCTTTCTTGGCAAACTGTGCTATCGTATGAGCAGGGGAAAACCTGAAGATCGGACAAAAAAAAAATATGCTACTGTAATTGGGAGTTACACAAAATTTTCGCGATTTTGACAGGACGTATCTTGCGTGCAACGTGTCTTATTTTCTTCCCTGGAAAAGGGACGTCTCTCTCCAGGGGAGAAAACAAGAGACGGCTAAATTTGAAGAATTCGTTTAACATTTGTTCTAACAAATAAACACCTTCCTTTATTTCATGATTGCAAAAAAAAAAAAAAAAAAAAAAAACGAAAACACGAACATTTCATGTCGCAGAAATTGTATTTAGTTTATTAGGGATTACTGAAAGATTTGGTCGGACATTTGGCAAGGGTGTCGTTAAGAAACGTATGGCTAGACGACGTCTGAACAAAAGAACCGTATTATAGTTCTTTAAAGTGCATATGAAGCGAAAAATTTTTCTGTCGTTTTTAGTTCTTCAATATGTATATAAAAACACTGTAAACATTAAAATTCTACTGAACAAAGATTCGAGCGAATTTTGTGGCTATAAAATACTGTTTTTCTGTCAAAAAAGTGTCCGGAGACTGGGTCGAGTTAATATTGCTTAATCCTGGCTGTGACGTCACGTTGGTGGTAGCTTGGTTGCGAAGGTTTTGTTTACAGTAAGCACTGAGTAAGGAAATATGTCGAGTGACAGCTGTAGTGATTTGGAATTTAACGTGACTTACGACTCTTCGGGTAGCGAAGAGAGTAAAGAAGAAACAGATGAAGAAGAGTACAATATAGTTTTTAGCCGGTTTGCCCTTACGAACACGAACCACTTACGGGAGAAGACGAAGATGACGATCAAGACGAAGAGGACGATGAAATAGAACGGATTAAAACACGTAACGCGACTACCGAGCTGTCGAGGCGCCGAGCCACTCAATTTTATACCTTACTCGTTCTTTACACAGTTAACGCGACTTCCGAGCCGCCGAGCCACCGAATTATATATCTTACTCCTTCTTTAAACACTTAACGCGACTACCGAGCCGTCGAGCGGCCGAATTATATACCTTACTTGTTCTTAACGCGACTACCGAGCCGTCGAGCCACCGAATTATATACCTTACTTGTTCTCTGAACACTTAACGCGACTACCGAGCCGTCGAGCGGCCGAATTATATACCTTACTCGTTCTTTAAACACTTAACGCGACTACCGAGCCGTCGAGCGGCCGAATTATATACCTTACTCGTTCTTTAAACACTTAACGCGACTACCGAGCCGCCGAGCCACCGAATTATATACCTTACTCGTTATTTAAACACTTAACGCGACTACCGAGCCGTCGAGCCACCGAATTATATCGCTTCAAAAATGGCCCCGCATTTTGTAATTGCTCCACTGGTGCATTGTGACACCCGGAGTAAAAGTTGTGTTTCGACAACTCTCGTCTTTCGGGCCACCTCTCCCCCCTCTTCGCGAAGTTTTTGCCCTGTCCGCCATATCTGATGCTTTGGAGTGAAATCAACAATCAACCAACGTGACGTCACGAACTGAGATCACGTGGTATTTTGGCCGCGCGATTTTCCGGCCAATTTTAGAGCCAAATGCTGCAACTTTTTTGGGTTGTAAAATCGTCAATTTCTTTTCTTTTCTTTTCAAACTTTCAGGGTTTTCTTATAAGATGTTAAACTTTAAAACTATGCATTAAAAAATTTCGCTTCATATGCACTCAGTACAACAAAATTCGTTATATGGACCCTGGCAGGCTTCCGATCCAAATGACGTGCTACTGCCAGGCAGAACTCAATTCATGCAAACGCTGTTATGTAACGTTATGTTAGAGCTGTTACAGCTGACCGAAGCCGCTATCAGTTTCACTGCTGGGGTTGTCGAAACGTCCGTCATCAGCGACAGTCCTTTTCAGGACAATCCTCACCCAGACGGTCACACTACACGAACTACTGATGTTAAAATCATTTATGAAACTATAAATCCTTGCAACGGATCGCAGGGACACTGTAATACCTGTTTTTATGCCATCTATCCTGAGTTTCTCCATACAGCAGCTGTCTCTGTCCAGTTTCTGTAACAGCCAGTGTGGCTAGAACATCAGCTACCAACAGTAACGTGGTCTCAGCTCCTGCACTGTCACAGCTGTCCACACCCTGATATACAAACAACACAAACATGAATACGGCTCCGCAAGAGTTAACACTTAATGAGAAAAAAATAGGAGAAAGGGAAGATGAGAAGGAGTTAGAGAGGGACGGAGGGAGGTCACATGCGCGAGCAGTACAGCCGCGCGTGAACGCGTCGCTCGCCGACTTCTTTCTCGCGGCTTCGCTGCTCATCCTTGACCCAAACGTGGGCCTGTTCGCAGGCTTGGACAGTGAATCTGAATGAAGAACGGAAAAGTTTCCCTTCACGTTTTATGGCTACTTACATCAAGCCAAGACTGTACGGGAGACAGAAGACTGGTTGTTATGGCATCCTGTAAAGAAAGAAAAAAATTAATTCAGACACAGGTTCGTTAGTGAGAGACGATACTGTAAGTGTAACCCGACAAACTGCACAACAAGCTTTAAATCTTGCCATTTCCTAACGCATGTATACACCTTTGGCCTAAAGTCCGACAAACCAGCAACTAGGTTACCCTGTCTTTCACGTGTCATAATATAAACCCTTACAGTATTTAGTCTGAAGAACAAGTACCAATACAGTACGATACGATATGATACGAAACGATACGATACGATGAACGATACAATACTTCATTTACCCGCGCTACATTTAGGAGCGCAAGTGCTCGTTTAAACCTGTGAGTGAACATAAAATGGCAATAAAAGAGAAAAATATGACAGTTGACGGCGAATTCCGGTCTCTGGGCTGAGCCCGCAATATTTGTCTCTAACTAAGTTGCTAGGCAAATGACCGCAAAACCATGGCCTGACAACTCAAGAGTGCTCGTGCACTTTTTGATTGGATACTAAAAATTGAAAAACTTTACAAGTGCTTTCACGAAGGTTTGTCTAAAGCAGCAATTCTCTGACTACATTCTTGTCAATGTACTTACTAACCTTACAGAGACACTCTTTACTTGAGTTAGTACAGGAAGCAATCTTCTTGAGCACATCACAAACCAAGTACCCAGGGTGAAACTGAACTGTTGACATAAAAAAATCGAAAATGTAATATTAAAACTACAGATTTTAGAATCATACACTGAGATACACAACCTGCCAGGCAGTTTTAACATCACAGGTTGAGAGAATTTAAAGGTGAAAAATGTACATTGGTAAGTATGGAGAAGCCTTAGAGAAACCATTGGCAGACACACAACGGATAAAAATTTCATAATCTTTAATCAAGACTTTCTACTAAAACAAAGTTATCTGGGAGGTTGGTATTGCTAGCAATGTTTGAATGGGGATTGCCAAATCACAATTTAACTTTAAAGTTCATCTTACCATCCAAGACAAGCTTGGCACTTGGGGTAGGCAAAGCTGTGCACATGATCCTAATCAATGCGACAAGTAGGCCGGAAATTGTCACCATTTCTGAAGTAAAAAAAAAGAACAATTAAGCCAAGTAAAAAAAATAAATGTTTCTCGTCCCCGCCCACTTCATATTTTGGGGCCGCCTTCTTTTTATTATTTGCCATTGGAAAAGTTGGACCGAAAAAAAAAAAAAACAGCAGACGTTAGTACAACTGATAATTTTGTAAGAGGTGGCTTTTTTTCTGCGCTTTAACACAAACTCTGGCCAAAATTTCATTTCAAAATTTCTTTTACTTGGCCTTAATAATCATTCTTACCAACATTAAATTTTAAGTGCCGATCATCAACAAACTATCCTTACTAAAGAGAAAGTTGTTTGTCACCACTAACACCTGAAGAAGCTGTGCTAAGACTAAAGTACCCATCAAAATTATTCCATAAGTACAGTGCTGGTATATTTTACCTTCTCTATCTGGTAATAACACGGGAAACAGTGCCCTGCCACCGCTGTACAAAAGTACTCTCCCCAAAAGGCACAGAGAGTGAACAAAGTAGATATATTCCAGGTCTTGTGAAGTATAAAACAGCCCGTCATTGTCATCATCTGAAAAACAAAACAAAAATATTAACTGAACTGGATATTAAAAGAAAAAGGCGAGCTAATAGAGTAAAAGGCGTAGAGGCCCAATGGTTAATGCACTCGGAGTCCAAGTGGTCTGAGTTTTAAGCCCAGGCCAAGGCCACTGCATTTTGTTCTGGGCCGACAATTTACCCTCAGTGCACCTCTCTGGCCAGGTCTATAAATGGGTTATATCTTGTGAATTACTACTGGGGGTAACCCTGTGATTAACAAGCATTCCATCCAGGGTGAGTAGAAACACTCCTAGTTGCTTCATGCCATAGAAACTGGGATATGATAAGCTCTAGCGTCTTCAGGCAAGATACAGACTCTACCTTCATAAATTGGAAAATAAACCCAAAAAAGATGATTAGAATTTTTTTAATTCACCTCTTTGCTCTTCATTAAGTTCCATCATTTCCAAGGACTGTAGGGTTTTACATGTTCTTGAGAAGTCAATGCAGTGACTGATAGCATCTGCCAACTACATTATAATAATTATAAAAAAAAGGAAAAAAAGGAAAAAAAACTTAAAATGTTGAAACACATGTACTGGTCTGTGCAACAATGCCTGTGTGGATTTCTGTACCAAAAGCACTTCTCCCCTTCTTGAATATGGGCAAACAAAAGCGTGTAAAGCAACATGATTGATTAAATGTATTTGAAGCAGTAATGACTGCCACATTAAGCTGCTCTGCAGTCTGTAAAGTCAACTTGTTTTATTTAACATCAACTAAATTTCCGAAATAATCAAACCAACAGAGCAAAATTATATTAAACAAATTTAAGTTTATTTGTAATTATATTAAACAAATTTAAGTTTATTTGTCAATTCTTTCAACATCTT
>NW_027558861.1:0-7794 GCF_052425735.1 Oculina patagonica | reverse complement strand
AAATAAATACCTTATTACATGAAATTTTCGCGACACGTTAATTTCGCGATTTCGAGGTGCGCATATTTAGCGACCCTTAAATTTCGCGATTTTGCGAAAATTTTGCATTTTGAATCACTTAATTTTCGCGTTTTTGAGTAAGACGCAATTTACATTTTCTTGGCAATATTATTTGACATGTCTTTGAATTATAGAAAATGACTTCATCGAAGGAACAATAACGTCAAAAGTAACAAAAACGCAGGGCGTGACTAAATCTCGGCAATAGCAACAACAGAGCAGTTCTCAAAATGTCTACAAGTGAGTCAATTGACGACAACATCCATTTACATTGAAGATTCCTTCCTTCAGTGGTACTAAAGTTATTCTTGCTTGATTATTGACATACGCGAGTCACTTAATATTCGCGTCATGTTATGTTCGCGACACTTATTGTTCGCGTCACTTTAATTTTGCGATTTTTTTAGAATCGCGAAATTCGCGAAATTAAAGTGTCGCGAAAATTTCATGTAATAAGGTAAATAAGAAATAAAGAAAGAATTATTTGGAAAGAGCAAGAGAGAAAAAATAATAGTACAGTACTGCTCAAATGTAAGTTACCACCTCTTGTCTCGTTTTGTTCTCTCAAAAAGCGTCTCGTTTCTCTCAAGAGTCATTGAAGTATGGAATATATTACTCACAAGAAGCTGTAGGTGCATCATATGTCAAAGATTTCTACTCTGTAAATTGCTCCCAGCCTGAAAAGACCGAAGGTGTAATAGAAAGTTTGATCGATACTGTAACGGCACCCGTGTGCCTTGTTTTTATTTCATACAATTTTATGTATTTCCCTTTTTTACCGCATTTACGTCACAATGATTTTCCGCTAGCTACCACGTGACTTTAGTTTGAATATGGCAAGCACATGTAAAAAAACCCATAAGGCTCACACAAATTTGACGGGAACCACCAGTTATTGCTGTACAACTCAAAACCTACTAGAGCGTTCGCCCCAACACGTCTTACCATACAGGATCGCTGTAACAGTTGGCACAATACACCTGAGCCTTGTGGAACCTGTGAGTCTTTAGTCTTTTAATTTCATGGATCTACTACTGGCTACTGGAGCTGACGCCGCTACAATACTATCAAGAAAACTACGGTAGTTTGTAATCATTGTTCTGGTGTATGGTAATATATGATAATGAATAAGGAAAATACCATATTGTACCAAGGATAAAATTGAATCACAACGGATACATGAATAGTGATTTCTGTGAATAATCTTCAACTGTTTTTAAAAATTTTCCTTATAGCTCTGAGTACGGAAAATTCTCCCATAAAGACATGGTCAGGTTCCAGGGCCTCTCACAGCAAGCAGAATAGGACTGGGACTAGAGCAAGGCATTTGAGTGATTATGTTCAGGTTGAAGACTTGAAAAATAAAAATCATGTTAGGAGTGCCAGCATGTCTGCAAGTAAGTTTCACACACATGTACCCTGAAATCCATCCTATTAAACATTGAACCCAATAACTATAATAATATATTTATAATTAACTTTAGTTTGTAAATTAATGAAAAGGATACATGTAAATGTAATTCTCAATCACATCACAGGCTTCCCAAGCTCAAAAGTCGTCTTTTTGATGTGTTTTTAGAGACCGTCGGGCGGCCGACTCTACATACGTGGTGTATGCGACAGCTTGTGTATATAGACAAATGTATGGGAAAATCACGGATTCTCTAATATCGGGTAAATAACTATCTATTTTGAAATAAAGTTTATTTACCTCAAATCTGTCGCTTACTTGTGTCTTGTGCCGAATTCGAAGCCATTCCGACGCCATTTAGCGAAGTTATACGAAGTCGTTGTCTCCCCTTCTAAAAAGAAGGAAAGGTAGACCACTCCATCGATCGCTGGCCAGAGCTCACTCCACAAATCGCTCTCTCCTCAAAAGGAAAAGTCCCGAATCGCAATAAAACCAGCAGTTCCATAAAGCCCAATAAATTTCACTCCACATACGTGTGCTTTAGCGGTCGAAAGTCTCGTAAAGAACGAGAAATTTTTTTTTAAATTCGCCTATTCGGCTTTCCAGATGTGTTTGTGACTGACCTCGCGCTAACGGTCAAGTTTCACGCTAGGACTCCCAAGGGATGTTTTCTGAAAGCTTTTTATGTTCGCTAATCACAGCCATGTTTACATATGTCAGGGAAAAGCCGCGTAAATATAAATCTGACACCTCCACGTGCAGAATAAAGCAAGATTTTTGCGAGCATTCAAGACAAGATAATATCCCAAAGTCGCAGGAAATTTTCTTCGATCACCGCGTCGATCAAAAACTAAATTTTGTATGATTGCGGCTTCAGGGCTTCAGCCCTAGCGTGAAACTTGTTGTCGTGTTGTCAGCGCGTGACTTGGTTCTAATGGACCAATCAGAGTTGGGGATGAAACCAGATACTTGTCATTGAGTAACGACCGTTGGTGCGAGGTCGGTCACAAACACATCTGGAAAGCCGAATAGGCGAATTTAAAGCAAAATTTCTTGTTCTTTACTAGTCTTTCGACCGCCGAAGCACACGTATGTGGAGTGAAATTTATTGGGCTTTATGGAACTGTTGGTTTTATTGCGATTCGGGACTTTTCCTTTTGAGGAGAGAGCGATTTGTGGAGTGAGCTCTGGCCAGCGATCGATGGAGTGGTCTGCCTTTCCTTCTTTTTAGAAGGGAAGACAACGACTTTGAATAACTTCGCTAAATGGCATCGGAATGGCTTCAAATTTGGCACAAGACACAAGTAAGCGACACATTTGAGGTAAATAAACTTTATTTCAAAATAGATAGTTATTTACCCGATTTTAGAGAATCCGTGATTTTCCCATACATTTCTCTATATACACAAGCTGCCGCATACACCACGTATGTAGAGTCGGCCGCCCGAAGGGCTCTCAAAAACACATCAAAAAGACGACTTTTGAGCTTGGGAAGCCTGTGATCACATCTATGACTATTGGGCAAAGAAAAATTGTTGTGTACTTATGATAGATCTGGGACATGACGATTGTTTGTGGTATTTTGTATTGCTATTCCCCCCCCCCCCCCCCCACACACACACACACAGACAAAAATAATGTTAATCCCACAAGAACACAAGAAAATGGTGTACATGCATTAAGTCTACAAAGTTACAAGTAATTAGATAAGTGTATATTTTTTTATTTTTAAGGTGAACCTCATTTGTATGGTGGGGGTCCTGCATACAAACCACAGGAAGACTACTATGATGAGATCATAGAGTTAAAGAAGGTTAGAAGTGACACATTGCTTTGAAGTGAATAAAACAATTAGCTCAAATATTTACTTATTAGTACACTGTCACAGTTCATACAATTATATTTAACAAATAGATTCCATTTTGCTTTGCATCTGTTCAGTTATAGATCACAGATGACATCAAAATGTTGTAAGAACAAAACCATGGCCAATGAGTCACTTGTTGAGTGGGTCACTGATGTTCTTACCACATTTTGACGTCTTCTGTGATCTATGTACCTGAACAGGCCCACCATAAAATGACGAAAAGACTTGAACTTAACTGAGCTGAACATTTTTGTTTTGTTTTTGCCAGTAAGACTGACTTGGACTACGAACTCTGATTACGTACACAAGTCACACTACACAGTGACATCATCTGTACATCTGTCCTCTAATCGATCATAAGGATTTAGCCAATCATAATGAACGCAGTGTTTTGGTTATTGTACCAAATATATTTATTTAGAAGGATCAGGTGATACAGCAAAACCCTTATTTTTAACATATATTTGTTCTCTCAGATGTGAATGAAAAGGATGCTTGAATTGCAGATTAAGAATGTAATTTCAATATTTGTTGGTTGATTTCTATTCAATTCTGCAGATAATAAATGCTTTGAAAGCAGAAAACAATGTTATCAACACTAAACTTCGTAGAGTTGAAGGAGAGAATGTATTAAAGGTATGTAGATAAAATTACTTTACATTTACTTTTCATGTTTGAGTTCTTCAATGAATGTTTTTTCACTATTAATTTCCAGAGTAAAAAAATAAGTGCCTGTTATGTACAAGTGCTGTGTTTTCATGTAATAAACACCTTAAAATTTAGCAGTCTTTAAATTTAAGATCGACTGGTTTCTCATGATCACTTGGTGTATTATTGTACATATTTATAAGAATAGATAAATAACATTTATGTTAGCTTGTATTGTCTCCCAATTTATTATGCATGTACAATGTAATCTCCATTGAAGGAGAGTGTAAACTACTGCAAATTGTGCCAAACAACTGCATGCAGTTTAAGCAGTTGCAAATATCCAGTGTACAAATCTGCAGTAACCAGCTACTTATGACAGCCCTATTTTTTTGTATATTTATTTTAGGACAGGAAAATGGAAGACCTCTTGAATACAAGAAAGCAGGTATGCAAGTAAAAAAATATAAATTATAGTACCTAGTTACACATTTCCTGAGTTTTTCAAGTTTGTCATGCAAAATCTAATTAATCAGGCCCATCTCTGTGAAAAGTGGTAGTAAATAATCTTGTTTAGAAGATATTTCATAAATAATTATTTTCATATTATGTACTTGTAAGCAACTCTGTAACGCCAGCAAAGGGTGTGAAGAGAGCAAATTGCCGTAATGACAGTGGAGTGACTGGACCGAACCTACAATTTTTTTCAAGTGGTAAAGATTTATATTCAGTGCATGATGTTACTTTGTGAATGGCATATTAAAATCTTCATACATTAGGCCTGCAATAAACCTTACACTTTCAAAATGTCAATTGAATTTTTTCATATTTGTTTTTGATGGAGTTTTGTTTCAACAGCCTGAAGATGTGAGAAGGACATTAACTGACAAAAAGGGAGACACCAGTGCAGTAAGTAGTACTGGTACATGTGTTAAAGCAGTGACTACAAATGAACACATGTACATTCACTTTTGTATAATAGAATTTTTTTTATATGTACAGTAATTTACGTGATGAGAATTCACACTTTCACATTTGTTTTAACATGTAAGAATTTAAACTCAGATATGAAATAACAATTGCAAGGTTAAATTTGTTGTTCTCTTTCAGATTGTGAATAGTTTAAAACAAAAACTACATGCAGTTGAACGAACAGTAAAAGACAAAGAAGCTGAATTAAGGTGAAAGTTTAGTATTATTAGGTGCTCACTGACTGAGCATCTTGGTAGGGGGAGGGGGGCTGTACTCTGAAATTTTGGTACAGTGGTACTGTCCCACAAATCCCAGTGCCGCACTTCAGTCCAAAAATGGCAATTTTCCATTGTATTCAAACCTGTTGATTGATTGCACTTTAATTTATCAAATCAATTTTTGTTTTACTTGACTGCAATCTTGGTCAGGTTTCTTTCGTTCTTGTGAGTTTGGCAATGTAAAGTTACCTGGACAGTCCCATAGTATTTCATACCCAGTCTAAAACTAAAAAGGCAAACGCTACATGCATGTCCACAGGCCATTCATTTTGCAGAGTAAAAAAAGGTTCATTGTATTATATATTTAATGATTATTCGCCAAAGTGGAGGTAAATATCCACCACATTCACCGACACTGTGGTGAATAATTGTTTTAGTACCACACAAGTTGAATAACTAGCGGACCAAAACATCACTTTCGGTAAACAATGAAGACAGTTTGTTTCTCTGTAGCTGCTCGGAGGTGAATAGCACTTTACTAATCACCTCCGAGTAAACCAATCAGAACGCGCGAAAAGCACTATTCACTTGTGCGGTATATACTAATGGGAATTATTAGCCGTTCCGAGGTTGTGCAGGGAACTGGGGCGAGTTTCAAATTTCAAGTAATCGATAATCTGACACCACCACATGAAAGATCGCCATGAGGTTGGTGATTTGACCAAGTTTGATGCTTTCAGGATGCACAGAAACGAAGTTATGGACCTTGAAACATGGTTAAAAATCCATACAAACGTCTCTAATTGTAAGCCAGCGTCCCCCAAAACCATATAAACTCTTAAAATTTTTATCCGTTTTGTGACAGCTGTAAAATCCTGCCAAAGACCCATTATTTGAAAGAAACTAAGTTGAAAATCACTATGTTTGCCCGTTTTAAAGAGTATCACAAAAATCATAAAAAATTTAAGAGTTTATATGGTTTTGGGGGACGCTGTCTCAAAATAAGAGACGTTTGTATGGATATTTAACCATGTTTCAAGGCCCATAACTTCGTCTGTGTTCATCCTAAAAGCGTCAAACTTGGTCAAATCACCAACCTCATGGCGATCTTTCATGTGGTGGTGTCAGATTATCGATTGCTTGAAATTTGAAACTCGCCCCAGTTCCCTGCGCAACCTCGGAACGGCCAATGGTTACCCTGTCCTCCCTTCATCTCAACTATGTCTGAGTACCAGGTCTAGGTGGGAAAATCTTATGCTATAAATATGACCTTTTGACACAGCTAATGGAACATGGGTCTACAGATTGGTATTACATGAAGTTTTTATAATTATTATATATTAAATTTATTTAATATTAATACTATCCCGTATTTTTTTTTTGTTCTGTAGTCAGTTGAAGAAGGATATAAAAATGACAAACATTGAAGAGCTAGAAATCCAGAGCGAAACATATTATCAAGAGGTACCAGTATTAATAATAATAATAATAATAATAATAATAATAATAATAATAATAATAATAATAATTATAATTATAATAATAAACTTAATTGACCACTCCCCCAATGGGGTTTTTCAGGGCCAATGTGAAACAAGTATTTTAAATAAACATAACATGGTTAAAAATCCCAACTGGCAGGAGGCAGACCACTTGGCTATTTACAAACGCAGCCGAGGAGTTGAACTCAGGACTACCGAGAACAAATCCAGCTAGTGGTCAGAACGGGACTTGAACCCGCGACCTCTGGATTACAAATCCGATGCTCTAACCACTCCGCCACACTGCCTCCCTCTTTACATTCTTGATTAATTTCCATAAACCATTTTCAGAGTGATCCACTGAATGTAGTCTCCTTCCTGGCAGTTAGTTAAAGTGTCTTCACAATGGAAATAGATTCTGTTATTCAAATGATTCTGATTTGTCTTGCTGTTTGTTTCTTCAGGTTCAAAGATTACAGCTGGCTCTGTTGGAAATGCAACAATCTCAAGTTCACGATTCTTTTGGAAGGACCAGGTACTTTTGATAGAAAAAATATGCTTTGCATGCTTATTTGTGCAGTTTAGTGTTAAGTTCTCCCATGTTGTTGTTCAAACATATGTTAAAACAAAAATTGGTAAATTTACTCACTCCACAGGTGAATTGCTAAAGGTAAAATATCTAGCCTGTTCCAGGCGTTCGGTTAGTTGGGAACGCCCCTCGCCTTAGTCCCCTCCCCATTTTTTCGCTCGCCGTTTCTTGCGCCGCTTCCCAACTAACCGAACGCCTGGAACAGGCTATAAAATATCCACTGTAGCAAGTTTGGAAAGTTGATGTTCGAACAGTGGCCGTTCATAGCCCACAGTTGATATTTAACTAAGGGGCAGTTTACATCAATAAATTCAGTTGGTGGATTTCAGCCTGTGGTATATTCAGCCTGGTAATGGAGCCAGGATTCTGTTGTAATTACGTGACAAATCTCAGCCCGCACTGAAATTTGCCATGTTTTTGGCTCCAAGTGTTTTACTTGCCCACTAATATTGTGCAACAGTTTCTTTAGAAAGAAACTATTAGCTTCCAGCATTGCACCATACTTCATGATATGTTATGTCAAGTTACCTTTTTTAAAATAAAAATAG
>NW_027558860.1:0-2500 GCF_052425735.1 Oculina patagonica | reverse complement strand
CCGCGCCTGTAGTCGGCATTTCTATCGTGAATTGGATATGAGGGTTAATGGAATTCAGATGGCTGTGAAAAACTCTGATGCTTTCACTCTTTAGGCACGCATTAGAGTCGTCAACGTAGCGGCGCCACCAGCGCGGTTTTACTGGTGCAGAGGCTAAGGCCTTTTCCTCAATCTCTTCCATGACTAATTCGGCGATCACTGCGCTGACAGGCGATCCCATCGCACAGCCAAATACTTGGTGGTACTGAGTTCCTTCAGATGAGAAATAGCTGTTGTTAAGTACGAAGGAGAGTAGATCGAGAACTTGAGCTTGTGTCAAGCTTGTAAGGGCTTTCCATTCAGTTGTCTCACCAAGTTTGCGTTGAACAATATTTATCGCCAAATCTACTGGGATTGAAGTGAAGAGAGACACAACATCGAAGGACACAATTTGTTCGTCTTCGGCTACTACTAGGCTGCTTATAAAGTTTGTAAATTCTTTAGCGTTCTTGACAGGGAAGCCACTTTCGCTCTGGAGGGATTTTAAGATGGACGCCAAATACTTGGAAAGCTGGTATGTCGGACTGCCAATACAGCTGTTAATTGGTCTTAACGGAACTTGAGGCGTTGCCTCTTTTGGCAGAGTAAAGTGGTCTTCTGTACTCTGATTCTGTTGTTATGAACAAGACGGATTATGACAACCAAATCCGTGCAATGCTTCAAGACAGGGATGTATACCAGCCGATCACGGATAAAAGGCGAAATCCAACCTGCAAAACAGAGTCAGCCCTTCAGAAGAAGCTTCTGGATCTCAAAAGGCAGGGCAATTTGACAGAATCAGAGTACTGGAGACTCAGGCCATCCCAGTCTACACCAGCAGCCTTTTACGGACTTCCCAAGATACACAAGGTAAAGCTGGAACCCAAAGAAGACCACTTTACTCTGCCAAAAGAGGCAACGCCTCAAGTTCCGTTAAGACCAATTAACAGCTGTATTGGCAGTCCGACATACCAGCTTTCCAAGTATTTGGCGTCCATCTTAAAATCCCTCCAGAGCGAAAGTGGCTTCCCTGTCAAGAACGCTAAAGAATTTACAAACTTTATAAGCAGCCTAGTAGTAGCCGAAGACGAACAAATTGTGTCCTTCGATGTTGTGTCTCTCTTCACTTCAATCCCAGTAGATTTGGCGATAAATATTGTTCAACGCAAACTTGGTGAGACAACTGAATGGAAAGCCCTTACAAGCTTGACACAAGCTCAAGTTCTCGATCTACTCTCCTTCGTACTTAACAACAGCTATTTCTCATCTGAAGGAACTCAGTACCACCAAGTATTTGGCTGTGCGATGGGATCGCCTGTCAGCGCAGTGATCGCCGAATTAGTCATGGAAGAGATTGAGGAAAAGGCCTTAGCCTCTGCACCAGTAAAACCGCGCTGGTGGCGCAGCTACGTTGACGACTCTAATGCGTGCCTAAAGAGTGAAAGCATCAGAGTTTTTCACAGCCATCTGAATTCCATTAACCCTCATATCCAATTCACGATAGAAATGCCGACTACAGGCGCGGAAGGCCAAACCATAGCTTTCCTTGATACAAGTAACACGGTATCTGCGAGTGGTCAAGTGGAAGTGGGCGTGTACAGGAAACCCACGCACACAAACAAATATCTCGCCTTCGAGTCACATAGTCCCGCGCAAAGCAAACGAGCTGTAGTAAAGACACTAATGGATCGTGCCAAATATCTTCCCTCGACCTCTCAGCGGAAACAGAGCGAAAAACAACAAGTAATCGGTGACCTTAAAGTCAACGGATACCCCCAAAGTTTCATCGATCGTTGCCTTGTTTCGGCTCAAGAAACCATACAGCCAGAAAACCAAGAAAGTCAAGAGAGTCCAAGGGGTTACGCTTCAATCCCTTACATAAAGGGTGTTTCCGAGAGAGTTCGACGTGTTCTTAGCAGAGAAAACATAAGAACCACTTTCAAGCCTGTTAAAACACTGGGCAGTATCTTTAAGAAACCAAAAGACCGCCCCGCCACAAATCAGATCAAGGGAATTGTGTACAAAGTCAAATGCAAAACATGTGATTTTGCCTATGTGGGAGAGAGCAAAAGATCATGGAATTCGCGCGGCGCAGAGCACAAGCCTGGCACAAGATCTAATAACGAAAGCGCAATAAGATTTCACGCGGAAACAACAGACCATGACATTCATCCGGATTATGTAGAAATTTTAGAAAGAAATGTCAACAATAGGCAACAACGCCTATTCCTAGAAGCGCTACATTCTATCCAGGACATTAACTGTGTGAATGAGCATGTGCATTTCCCACAAGTTTATTTAACATTGGGGGGGCGCGGCTTCGCCGGAACATCCCTAGAGACCGGCGGTGTATAAAATACTTATTATGCAAAAACTGAACCAATTTTAACTCTGATGAAGGTAACAGAGAGTTACCGAAAATTCAGATTTTTATACGTTTTTACCAACTTTTTAAGATCAGATACAAACCAAATTTTATTAA
>NW_027558859.1:0-7819 GCF_052425735.1 Oculina patagonica | reverse complement strand
GAGCTGTATTCGCTGTACTGACCTATCAAAGCTGAGAGATAATAATAAGTGCTGGAAACCGTTGCAAGCCTCCTTAAGTGACATTTGAAAATCACGGTAATATGGGGCTTTATCATAAAGCTTTTATTTATTTTCCACTCAATCAGTCTCTTGCATGCAGTGAACATTGGCGAAACGGGCCGGGCGTAACGTTAGCGTAACGCAACCTTTCCTTCCACTGACGGATTTCTCGCGCGTTGCTAAGGTGCTAAAAGAGCGCGCGCTGTATTGCGTGTACGGGTTACTCACGCTATCTGTACGCGCCAGATGTGCAAAAAAATTTCCTTTCGAGCACTTCTTCAAACTCGCCAAATAAGATGAAACAATAGGAACTACCGAAAAACTTCTTGACTAATAGTTGACTTCACATCTGAGAATCAGTCAGATTAAATTGAACCAGGAAAAGCAGTTTTTTTACACATGCAAATAATCTCAAAAGCGTACGCGTACAACTAGCGCGCGCACTGTTCTCTTGTCAGATAAATTACGCATGCGTTAACAAAATGATTTCCGGTTTGCAGAAAAAATCTAAATACTTGGCGGTCTTTAATTTGATTCACTTTTTTTCGACGTTATATTTTTTCGACCTGGGTCGGGAACATAACTAAGTATTCATTTGCTTAAATCATTGTTAATAAAAATTTTATGGACAAATCAATATTTTAAATCTCTCTAAAAAAATTATTTTCCATAATGAAATGAAATCCATACTTAACAAGATACAAAAACAAATAAAGATCATGACACCATGAATGATTTTCTGATAACATGCAAAACATCAAAAATTTTAGACTTTTTCTTTATTGGTTACGTGATCATGGGCGTGGCTCGATGACGTCATATTTACGTTATGGACTGAGTAAAAGATTCAACCATAACTAAACAAGAAAAATTGCTAAAACTATATAGCCGTGAATGTCCCTAGCAACGGGTCCAAATATATACGTCAGTGGGCCCACGAAATACTGCTGACCGCTAAGACCGCTAATAAGTACAGTTTATCCCCGAATCTACGCCAATGACGCCAAGAGTATACGCGTGCTAAGCTCTAACAATTTGACATTTTATCAAACTTTAAGATGAGCAATTTACCTGCTAGTTATGTGGAAGGATTCCATTACGTGGAAGCTGTGAAAAGAATGAAATATCAGCCGTTAGGCAAGACAGGGATAAGCGTTTCCAAGTTAAGTTTTGGTAAGCAGTGATTTTAATAAGCTTATAGTTTAAAATTCTTTCAAACAAATTGCAATTTTATTTTCCATTGGCTCATTTTGTTTATCATTATCTGAAACAAAGAAAAAGAAAAATCAAATTGGTCTGATAAATTAATTTATTTTGAGGCTGAAAAATTAATTAAACCGCATGAAATACATCTGTATGGTGGATCCTCTGTCATGGTGGCCATCTTGGAATGAAAACGAGGCTACCAGGAAAGCGGGAACATAGCTGAAGCCAGATGATGTGGGATGTTTTTATTGCTAGTTTTATTTTGGAAGAAAGTCCAGAAAGAAGCCAGTTCTCTAATTCATTGTAAGGGTTTGAATCGTTTTGTAGTGACTGAATTGTCTGAGTCCCAGTACATCTGGTCCGTCAGCTGTCAAAATGAGAAACAATGACTTTTAATACCTTAAAGCTGATTTCCAGTCCGTACTGCGCAGACTCGGGGTTTGTTTACGTTTTTGTTTTGAATTCGTTGAAACGTTACACTTCGGTGACAGCATACATGAAGTTTTTTAGTCCGCCATTACAGTTCGCTTCGTTCAAGAACTTCCGATGAGCTAAAACGTCGGTTTGAAATAGCGTCAAGGTTCTTCTACTTGTTATTATTTGTTCTGCAAGGATATCTGGCGTTAATAATGAAGAAACAGGTAAGTTTGTCACATAATTTTTAGTTTTGCTTTGTTTGTGAGGCTCACATAAACATTGCAGCCGAGATTGCGCAGTACGGACTGTAATTCATCTTTAAGGTTACTATTTTTAGCGGCTACTAATTTTAGCGATTTTTTCAGAGTAAGATTTAGCGACTATTTAATTTAGCGATTTTCCGAAAAATTTAAAAATTTAGTGATATTGTGTGAACCAGTTTTTAATGAACATACCGTTATAGGTAAGATGGAAATAAGTGTTCAATAAAAGAACAAACTCACTTCAACATTTGCATTGCAAGAAAGAACAAAGTTAGCGGCATTTATTTTTAAAAGAATTTTTCAAGTTGAATATGCTTATTTTGTTTCCCTTTGGGGTGGAAGGGGGAGGTACGTAATTTACCGAGTATTAAATTTGACCGAGACAAATTTTAGCGAGTACTAAATTTAGTGATTTTAGCCCAACTCACTAAAATCACTCAAATTAGTAGCCGCTAACAATAGTAGCCTTAAGGTAGGTAAAGGTGCTTTACACCATTTTACACCCATAGGTGATGCTGTTAGCCGGAGGCCTATAGGGTAGGGGAGCTGGGAGGCCAGGCATTGGTAGGGGATTAGACAGCAAAAAATTGCATGCCCTTAAGTAGGGATTTTTGACCAATTTTAGTAGACTTCAGTTCTTTCAAGTGAAAGAGGCAACAATGAACATACTAGTGTAATCAGAAAATCCCATGACAGTTTTGGTATGAATTTCAAATCCACTTCTATATAGTGGCCCGGCCTTGCTAGAACCTACTTTACAAGTCCTGAATATTGTTGAAACATGGCTTGGGTACATCGGCCGATGTTTTCATGTGACAGTTTAACTTGGAAAAAATTTTCTTAAAAACCATGAATTCCATTTATTTTCATCTTGGAGAATGATTTAACGCCTATCTTTTGTTGTTCAAATTAAAGGTTTTCAATATTCTAGAATATTTTACACGAACACTAATAAGATTTCTTGTGACACTGTCCCTTTAAGTGACGTTTTGACCATCCACAAATGCCCTGTGGTGCATGGGGTATTTGAACAGAAATTCTGAGCTACCTGTAAGTTCAAAATATATAAGGAACGCCTCGCCCAACAATGTTCTAGATATTAAAAAAAGTCAATTATTCAAGAATGCTCTTAGATTAGATTGATGGCATTTTAATTACCGGTAGGTTTTAATTTTTAATTAACAATTAGACTACAAGCCCGAGTTTTCTATGAGCAAATAGTCAACGAGGCGCAGCCGAGTTGACTATCGCTCATAGAAAACGAGGGCGAGTAGTCTAATTGTTTTAGTAGAAACTCTAAAGGATTGCAGTCCAAAACCTACAATATTGTGCACTATGAAGACAAAAATCAAGAAAATTTACCGCTTAAAGAGCTACGCGAGCGCGCGACTGTTTTCTATCGGCGAATAGAAATCAGTGGGAGAACCAATCAGATTCGCGGATTTCCAATAGAACACAGCCCAGTTTCTACTAATCTAAATTATCTTGATGTATAGGTATTTTAATTTTCCTTTCATAGTTATCTTGTTAAATTATGTACATATTTTATTATATGTTTTTAAGGTCTTTTGCCCCCTCCCCCCTCATTTTATAATTTTTAATAATATATTATAGTCTTGCAGTGATGGGAGCATGTCTCCTTCTGCAAGAGCTCCACTATGCAGATGTAGATTCCCTTTCTATTATAATTACAATAGGAGCGTCATCCCTTGGGAGTGTTTTCAGAGAAACTAATGACTTGGAATCAATTCAAGTTGTCCACCATGCAATTAAGAGTGGTATCAACTACATTGATGTTGCACCCTGGTATGGTCATGGCAAAGCAGAGATGGTGTTAGGCAAGGTTTGTATTTTTTAGTTTTTCAGTCATCCTTTTTACATTGAATGGCAAGTTTTAAGGTCAACATTCTGCAAACTGTTTGTTTTGCTGATTATATCATTATGTTATCACAGCTTACCTTTCTTCACTTTTTTAATTAAGGCTCTAAAAGATGTTCCTCGAGAGGCATACTATATTGCTACAAAGGTATATTTTTATTTTTATCTTACTCAGCTTTAGAAACAAATGATAAGGGCATTAAATTTTATTAGTACTATATAAATTAAAGTAGTTTTTTTAGACATTTGGCCTGGATTTTCTAGCAGATATTAAATTAAGTCCTACAAGATTAGCTCATCTCATTATTTCATTTTATTAACAGGTCTGTCGATATGAGCCTGAAATTCAAAAGATGTTTGATTTCTCTGCTGAAAGAACATTACAAAGTGTTGAGGAAAGCTTAAAACGCTTACGCCTTGAATACATTGACATAATTCAGGTACATTAGGAATACACTTTCAGTACATTTTTTAGGAAACTGGTGGCAATTTCATGATGTTACTTTAGTGTGGGGATGCTAATCAATAATCATGTACAAAAACTAAGATTATTTAGCATGTAGCGTGTTTATTAAGGTGGCTCAACTGGATTTTTTAGGGGTAACACCGCTCAATTTTGAGAATTAACTACGTCGCCATTAACAACGCTATTGAAAAACGATCACCACAGTTGTATTAGATAAATATGAAAATTTTTTATGACCAGTGTTATATTGACATCGGAGTTGCCATAGCGACGAAATGATGTCATTACGTTTTTTACTTTCGCTCGTATTGCTCGGCACCAGGAGATTTTTTCGAAAATCGCTCAAAGGAGCTTGAAACACACATAGCTGCCTCGATGTTGGCAACGTTTGAACAAATTCTATGAGAGCATTTTCGAAATATTTGGGGATGAAGTTTTTTTGTCACATGCCCACCTTTTTTGGAGAGGGCACTTGATATTTAATTTTTTACCCTGATATCTTTGAAGGGGCCCTTATTAGAAACCATGAACTTTGTTTTGTGTACTTTAATGGATAAAAGTCTCAACTAAGAACTCAGACTCTGAAAACTGGGAACCTACACTAGGGGGTCAATTTATTAGAATAGGGACGCAGTCACACTTATTACAAAGATAGCTTCAAATGGGAGGCCAGGGTATTTAAGTACATCATCCTTTCTTTACCACCAAGGTTTTACCAGTCTTGACAATTTTGAATGGTAAAGTATGTCTTTTTGTCATGCTAAGTAGCGTAATGTACACAAAAAAGGGATGTGATGTGAGAACAAAACTTGTCACATGCCCACCTGATACATAGTACCATCATAATAGAACTTGCCCGGCTGTGTCTTTAGTTTGTAGATTTATACTGATGGATGTATCAATCCTTTCTTTCAATAAAATTGGGATGACTAGTCAGTGCCCCAATCCTAAAAAAAATGGACAAAGAATTAAGAAAAAAACTTTTTTGCCCAAAAATGCTGGATGCTAGATGTGCACTTTAAAAATAATCATGTTAATTGTGATTACTGCATGTCAACAGGTTCATGACATGGAGTTTGCACCATCTTTAGACATTATTATCAATGAAACATTACCTGCCCTTCAAAAGGTATGTTGATATATAGCAGTTTATAATTAACTGGATCATGTTTACCACAGGAGTCTTGTGTGATATATGTCAGTTGATATATGGGCCAATAGCTGACCAATATTTCGGTCAAGAGTTGGGTGATAGTCAGCCAACACTTGGCTGACAACACTTGGTTGATTATCTGTCTATTTATTGGCTGACTATCCAACTTCACTCAACCAACTAGCCAGCTGATATAACATAAAGTCCCGGTTATAAGCCCCCAGTTGAACACCCATCTACCTGTAGACAAAAAATACATTCCGATTATAAGCTCCCTGGTTATAAGCGCCCCTCTCAATACTGTTCCAATTTTTGAAATGAATTTGATTTGTTATGAGTTTTTAAAGCTTAATTTAAAACCAGTTAATGAACAATGTATTTCGATCAATGCTGCTGTAACTTGTTTTGAAATGCCTTTTTTTAAAATTCCACTTACAACCCACCCCAGATATAATGCCCCACCCTATTAAAAGGCCCATTCAAAACCACTTACCATTAGTTGTATAAGCCCAGTGCTTATAAAACCAGGATTTTATGGTAGTGTATAAACACGTACAACGAAAATCAGGCCCAGATGGCCCATGGAGTGGATCCACAGTGGTGTGCTGTAGACTGGGTCTATGAGGTGGCGCATGCACTGGATCCACAGTGGTGCCCTGTGGACTGGGTCTATGAGGTGGTCTGTGAACTAGTTCCATGGTCCACGTGATGGTCCATAGCAGGGATGATGATCATGTGTAAGAGCTGTCATGTTGATAAAATAAAGGTCAATCTAATTGGATAAGGATTGATGAATATCAATGGCAATTGATATTCATCAATCATCATTGACTGGTCATCAATTTCTAATATTACAGGACTGATGTTGGATGAAAAGTGTATATTTTACTAACTGCAGCAGTGTTTTCTTTTTATCTATTATTTAATCAAGTTTTTCCTAGAACCTGAGTTTTATAGGTGTTTGTTTTATACTTTTTTGGTTTAAGCTGAAAGATAGTGGGAAAGTTAAGTTTATTGGAATCACAGGATATCCACTTGAAAAACTTTCGGTTGGTAATTGTTTTGTTGTTTTCATTTTTTTTTTTCATTTATTTCTTGATTAATTATCAGTGCAAAGTATGTTTTTTTTTAAACTATGCCACAGCTAGTTCATACACTTACTCGTAATACACCTTCAACATTTGTTGTGAAGACATGGTGTGTTTTCAGGAGGGCAATTTCAACTTTCTATCCAGCCAAAATGTTTTAATAATCAGCAACCACAGCTTTTATATTCAATATTTGTAACCAGGGTCCTTTGCAATTTATGGTCATATGGTACAAAATCCACCATGGGCAGGCTCCACCCGGAAGGGCAGGCTCCACCCGGGGACATTCAAAACAAAGGAAAGTCAAGCATGACTGGCTGAAGTCACTTTGGATGACCCAGTTGCTCTCCAGCAAGGTGTTACTCTGTACCTTGTGATTGTTAACAGTTCTGACATGCACAGATAGCAATACCTTTTTTAACTTGTTGGTTTTCTTTTTATTTATCACACAGGACAGTTCTAGAGAGGAGCAAAATAAACATTGACACCTTGTTGACTTATTGCCGCTGTTCACTAAATGATACTGGGTTGCTAGATTACATGGAATTCTTCAAAGTAAGAATTACTGGTACTTGATATAAGTCATTTTGGACTAATATTACATGTACATGACCAACCATGGTCCAATAAGGGTAACATTGACTCATTTAGTTGAAATAGAATCCATTAACAACTATATAGCCTGCAAACATGGACAGATTTCCTGCTTTAACATATTTTTTGGTGATGTGAAACAAAAACTGGAAATCCATCTGTGTTCCAGACTACCTTAATTACCACCCAGAAATAATGCAGTACAATCCCTATTTCTCAAACCTCTAGGGGAAATGAAAATTGCTTCAAGAAATCGGAAGGTTTGACAAACAGGTAAAACTACAAAAAAGTACTATCCAAGGGAAAAAAAGTTGCTTTCAGAAATCGGAGTTTTTTATCATCTAACATTGAACTTCTAGGGAACTTCTAACCTGAACTCTTAGGGTTGTTACTCTCAACCTCCAAATTTGCTGTCCAGCCTCCTATTTGCTTTAATGACTCTGAAGCAAACCCTGACCCTAATAATAACCCTTAAAAAAAATTAAAAAATTAGTAGTTTGGAGTGTATTAACCTAGTTTAAAAAAATGGCAAAAATATTTTTGACCTACAGTGCTGTAAGTAATTGGAATGTATTAACTCAGTTTGAAAAAAATATAACCCAGGATAAAAAGAAATTTAACCTAGTTAAAAAAAATAACCTAGGTTAAAAAAATTAGTAACCTAGTTTGAAAAAAAAAACCTAGGTTAAATTTT
>NW_027558858.1:0-7834 GCF_052425735.1 Oculina patagonica | reverse complement strand
ACCTATCAATGTTAAGCCCGAGGGGGGGGGGGGGGGGTCGGGCTAACCACGGGAATTTGATCGTGAGGTAGGTCCCCAGGGTAGGGATTTTGATCGTACGTGATGGCCCCAGGGTAGGGATTTTGGTCATATATGAAGGTTTGAAGGGACATCTGACCACCTTTCATGGGGATTTTGACCAATTATTTTGTCCCGGGGGTGGGGAATTTGACATTTTTTTATAGAAAATGTCAAAATCCCCACCCCTTGCCCCACCCCCCCCCCTCGGGCTTAACATTGATAGGTGCATTAACGAAAAACCTTGTCTTTAAAAAGGACGGACCTGTACCGTGCCTACAGTGATAGGGCCGGTTTGCACGCTGCGATCTATCTGCCCGATTCGTTCCAAGCAAATTTACACGCTGCGATTCGTCGGCCGGCTTTTCCTTGCTAAATTGAAAGGATGAAAAATTAAAATTGGCCCAATTTTTAAAATCTGTGACGCTGCAACAGATTGTTAAAAAATCAGGCCAATTTGTAAATACACAGTCATTTATTTATCAAATCTGGGACAAATCGGGCCGACAAATCGTAATGATTGTGTAAACCGGCCTTTATAATCTCAATCTGAAGATTGAAGATTCACAAATTAAATAACAACAGGAAAGCGCTGAAAAAGGAAACGAAACGATTCACAAAGTTGGAAATGGTTTATGTTTGCCCTACCCTGTGCTATTCTCCGAAATTTTGGGTTAGGGTGTGCAGAGCGCCTTAGAAAACATTTGTATCCCATTTTCGACCAAAATACACTCTTTTTTCTGTAAAAATATTGTTTTTCCAGTCCAGGCTGATTATTCTTATGTTTTTCTATCGATTTTAGGCTGAAAATATTCTTGTGAATATTCTTAGATTACAGTGTATGACATTCCATTTTAGAATGTACTGGGATATCAGTCAAGGCTAGTGCTGTTTCGCTGTTATTGTTTTTTATTTTGGCCAGTTTTGCCGTTTACTTGATGGGAAGAATTTTCAGTTATACCTTTTAGTTGAAACATATAATTGTATTTACAAAGTTTCAAGACACAAAATTGTATCCTTTTCAAATTACAGCCTCGGATTAATTCTTAAAATATTCTTAAAAATTCGCAAATTTCAACCTCGATATTCTTATAAAGTACAGTGGAACCCCGATATAACGATATACCAAGGGAGCAGTAAAATTATATCGTTATATCGAAGAATCGTTATATCGAAACTCCCGATATAACGATATGGCCGTACAATAACCGAAAATATCGTTATATCGGGGTAAACCTAACAAGTACTTTTTACTGCATATTAGAGGAGGATAAAGAGAATAATTTTGGAAAGAAGGCTTACAACATAGTATCATTTTCGTATATCATCGTACAAAGCTGTTTTTAAAAACGATAGAGATGACTCGATTACCGTAATGTTATTGCATTAAATTCGATGTTTTGCAAATATAATGTGACTGTGTACTGATAATATCGTTATATCGGGAGGATTTTTCGTTCGGTCCGCTAAATTCTCATCGTTATATCGGGAATATCGTTATATCGAAGATCGTTATATCGGGGTTCCGTCCCATACATTTTACTGAAACTTTTGCTGGGACATAGAATATTCATCGTTATATCGGGAATATCGTTATATTGAGGATCGTCATATCGGGGTTCGACTGTATATTCTTATAGAGAAAAAGAGAGTGTATGCAAATTTAACCTACTCCATTTTAAACCTGACCCAAAATTTGATACCCTTTTTAGACCAAAACCGGGGCTCTCAAAAACCATACCCCTAGAGCCTCACATACCCTCCCATATATCTTATACTGGTGGTAACCACAGGTTAGAAAGTGCGGGCCTAGATGCACTTAGAGAGCTTTGTGTTCAGATTGAGGTATGAGTGCGAGGGTGCGTAATTTTAGATTCCAAAATACATTCATGTTTCACGGCAATTATTCTATTAAACAGGTCGAAAAATTTATCAAACAATGTCGGCAAATCACTGCACAAAAGACAATTATTCCGAGTAACGCGTCACGCAAGTATGCATGTACGCGTATTTTACTCTAAATTGAGAACAAAAATTTGCAAATCCATCTACAGTCTTCAGAAAGTTGTCGCCTTACTGAATATTTTCATGCTTATAAAAAGGCAGACGGTAACAAACTGTAACAATCATTCGTTTCCCGAATAACGATTCTCGGACATACGAACCAAACGTTCGGAACCGAACGAGCTCGATATTCGCCAGGTTGTTTAATATTCCAGTCAGGTGATGCAAATAAAGCAAAAGACAATAGATATACTCGCCCAGACGCATGTGCATTTTTTTTCCTTGTCGCGTTACGCTACAAGGAACGCCTAACCTTAAACCGTTGCTCTGTAACTATTTTTCGAAACTGGTACGATTTTGGTCGATCGGTTCAATCTTTCAGGTAAGCTGTAAGAGATTTTATCACATCTCACATGGTTATCTTGAAAAAATTGTAATTTATGATCTGTGGTCGGTTCCGCCGGCGTCTTGTGTGGCTCTTGATTTGTTCGGTTAAAATATTTTCTAGTTCGCCGGAAATTTGTAGACTTGAAATTATCACATAGCATAACAAACAACAGTCAAACAAATTTTGTCTCGCAACGATCAAATTTATCAAAAATTGTGAGTTGAATTTAATGAGTTTCTCTTATTATATTGATCTATAAAGTTCGCGAGGCGTTCATTATAAATTCAACCTGCCGGTCGGGTTAATCGAAGTGACCGGTCTGTGTTCCACTTTCGATAACGTTCATAGTTTTTGAGGATTACTGTAAAAGGTGTTCAAATGCGATTGAGTTCTGAGTTGTTCGGCGTTTCAGAATTTTGTGAATACAAAATCAAGGGTGGTTGCTACACTGTAAGAATTATTTTGAATATTTCATTCCTCGTGTTTCTTCTGAATATATTTGCAAAAAGTAAATATTGTAATTATAAATATTGTTTTCTCCTTAAATATATCGTATATTCCAACGGAAAGAATAGTGGATTCTCAATTCGATCAAATATAATTTTTGTGGTTAGAAAAAGATTTATTTTATTTAAAAATTCGGTATGGTAATGTTAAAATTCGGAGTAAAGCTCGAGGTTAAGTGAGATCGCGATTTGTAGACTGCTCGCATAAAACGAAAGAGTAGTATAATTATTTTGGAATACCTGCTGTTATTCATTCACACTTAACTTATATTTGATGCAATTTTCCAACACTTTATTTGTGCTTCTAATATAAAATTGTCAATATTCTCGCGTTTAAGCCGGGTTATGAAAGCAACAGACATGTACATCTGCGACGAACTTGTACAATTTGCATAACAATAATTTTACTGCTGAGATTATTTTTAGCTCGTCGAAATAATTACTATACAGATGTATTTTGTGTATGGAAAAAATGCTTAAAATTTCACAAATTTGCTGTAGTGCATGTTCTGCTACGAACTCAGGAAAAGTCACGCCTTCCGCAATGCATTATTTAAAATGAACCCGTGACATATTAACTATTTCGACATGGCGGAATTTTCGAGGTGAAACTACTCTCAAAGCCAATTGGATATTTTTTATTCTCGATGATTTTGCCATTATATTGTTACATTAATCGTAGTAGTTATAAAAATGACAATATTTCTAACGATAAATTTTAAATGCCGGTTACATTTTTTCTGTTTGATTTAGGCGCAATATATTAATGATTATTTTTTCTTAGAATTATTCTGGTAGCTTGTTCAAATTAATTAATATCTCTGCTGTATTTTTGTACCATGTGCCATATCGTACCCAGAGTCTTCGTTGCCCTTGACCAGCAGTCGCGAAGGGTGTGCCCGAAAATACTGGAGTCCCGCTTGAATTGCGCATGCCTAGCTGTCAAAAGTATAGTTTATTGTTTACATGTACAAAACCAATCAAAATCCATCCTTCCTATGCATAGGGAGCATGATATAAACAATCCTTTTAGAATTGCATTGGGCCCAAATTGTATATACCTGATTGATCATCAAAGTTAAAACCTGGAATTTTTCCTGATTTAAACAAAATTTTAACTGTCGCTCCAGTGCTTTGACTCTGAATAATTTCTACCCGTTGAATATGGCCATTTCAACTTTTGAGTGCTGCCGGTTTAATTGAACTACAATACAAACAATACAATTGTATTGACAACTTCCTGAAAAGGGTTTCAATGCGAATACTCGAACCGGGGAAGTTCGAACAAAGTTAACCAATCACAACGTTAATTGAGGACAAAGGATAGCGACCTTTTCTAGCAACGGACCATTGACATTCAAGAACGCAAACAATAGATTTACAACATAATTTAAACGTATAAACAGTTGCGGACCCCTCAGGAAACTTGTTTAAAAATGACAATAAAATTACGAGAAGCTCGGTAGCAAAAGTTACACTAATATAGAGAGTTTTCACATGACATCATGGCGGCCATGTTGGTGTGCCAAGCCAATCCTATGGGATTTGTATTGTTTTCGTATGTAAACGCTTCCCTTTTTTCTAATAAATTTACATAGATGCTGGCCACGTGAGTGAAAACACTCTTTATTACCATAACTCCATGCAGTCAAATCAAAACCACACTAAATTTTGATTTTCAATTTTATATCCAGAGCTTCCGAAGACATGTCTTTCCCAAATCAGCTTTCGAGTCCGGACTGCAATCCCAAAATGTTGATGAAGAAACATCTCACCCCAGAGGTGTACAAATCTTTGAAGGACAAGAAGACTAAAGGCGGAGTCACCCTTGCCGATGTGATTAACTCTGGCCTAACGAATCTGGATTCAGGGACCGGAGTTTACGCCGGAGATGAGGAATGCTACACCCTCTTCGCACCGTTGCTAAGTCCCATCATAGAAGAGTACCACGGCCCGTACAAGCTCGCAGACGGTCACACATCCGACATGAACCCGGAGAAGGTAGACGCTCCTGATCTGGATCCAGAAGGAGCCTTCATCCGTTCCACTCGTATTCGTGTTGCTCGCAATCTCAAGGGGTACCCACTTACACCAAATATCTCCAAAGCACAAAGGGTAGAGCTGGAGAAGAAGATTGTTGGTGTATTGGAGTCGTTAAAGGGCGACCTTGCTGGAACGTACTATCCCCTTACTGGAATGGACGAACAGACACGTCAGCAGCTTGTGGACGACCACTTCTTGTTCAAGAAAGGTGATCGCTTCTTGGAAGCGGCTGGCGTCAATAAAGAATGGCCTGAAGGGCGAGGGATCTTCCACAACGCCAACAAGACGTTCTTGGTCTGGGTAAATGAAGAAGATCAACTTCGCATCATCAGCATGGAAATGGGAGGCGACATTAAGTCTGTTCTCAATCGCCTCTGTGAAGCAGTCAATGAGATAGACAAGCAGCTTGGTTTTCAGCATACTAAGGAACATGGGTATCTCTCCGCGTGTCCCACTAATCTGGGCACAGGAATGCGAGCTAGTGTGCACGTGAAGATTCCCCATGCCAGTCAACATAAGGACTTCCAGAAGATCTGTGATGAATACCACATTCAGGTATGAATACGGCAAAGTATGATACATCTACTAAACGTGAGCTGGAATAGGTTTACCCAAGCAGAAACATTTCGAATTATATATAGTTTGTTCACAGCCTTTCTATTTTCTCTTAAGATCGTCAAGAGGGTGAACAAAATCCTGCGGCGAATCGAACGAGCTCGAAGGCAACTAAGGGTATTGGGCTCTCGTGTTTCGCGCTTGTTCTCGCGTGGTCGCTTCGCTCGCATGCAAAATTATTTTTGGAAGTACGGTATTCTATTTACAAACCAAAAATTGAGACAATTTCACTTTTTAGATGTGTTTTAAACGTTGTTCAATTTCTAACTGTGAACACATATCGCTCCAACAGTTTTCTTTATTATGAAACGTACATTTAATTGTTCCTTGTATTTGATGAGTCCATCTGTAACAATATTTTAAGTTTTTTTTTCGCAATGGTTTCTGCTCGCACAAAACGTAGAGTAATCGTCTCAAATAAACATATTTTCTGTATCTCAATGCAAGGGGTAGTAAGGCACCTTAAGCTTATCACATTTCTTCTGTGGAATGGCAATTCACTCTTTTGCATTATTACAATGCAATGGTCAATCCGGGTACATCAGAGAAAATTCTTTTAGCAGTGAGGAAAGTGTTTTCTTACTATAATTATTATTTTTGAAGGTGTTTTTAAACCCTTTTTTCCTTCAGCCTCGTGGAATCCATGGCGAACATTCTGAGTCTACAGGAGAGGATGCCGGGGTTTTTGACATCAGCAACCGTAGGCGCCTGGGTCTGTCAGAGGTGCAATGTGTTAAGGACATGTACGAGGGGGTAAAGAAACTGCTGGAGATTGAAAGAGCTGCTATTGCGTATGTATTGTTTATTATTCGATACATTGTCTCTGATTTCCCTTATAGTTTGCTGAACTCTGGTTCCAGCAGTCCCGTTTCGAGCCCTGGCCGAGGCACTGCGTTGTGTTCTTGGGCAAGACACTTCACTTTCATGCACAGTGCCTTTCTCCACCCAGGTCTATAAATGAGTACCGGCGAATTTAATGCTGGAAGTAACCCTGCGATGGACAAGCATCGCACCTAGGTTTAGAGAGTCAGTAGAAATACACTTAGTCGCTTTATGCTTCAGAAAGTAGGATAAGCTCCGACCTGACGGGCCACTAGGATCGAACTCAAACTTTACTTTGCCTTTAACTGAGACGGTGAAATGGTCAACTTAAAACTGTAAGAAAACAGTTATGGGAAATTAGAAATAAATTGGTAGCTTATTAATCCCATTATCTTCGAAGACTGCCAAAACACGAATTGAATATATATATCTGCTTCAAAGTTGAAAAATGAACAGCACCGCAGAAAAGTATTGCACTACATGGATCTCATTTCTCAGATTTTACCAAAGTTCGAGCCATGTTGTTCCCGTGCACGTAGCTTGTTTTTAATTCGTGAAGGGCTCCAATCAGATAAAAAACGGTTGATCTTCGAAAGAAAACGACCTGGGCCAAACATAACAGTAGTTTATTTTAAATGACATTATATAATAACCTGAATTCTACGCGCATTTTGATTGGTTCTTACTTATGATCTATCAGAGTACAGACACATGGATGACGTCACGCGGTGGTGTGACTCGCGCGCGTGATTAGAGTTCATAGTCCAAATCATAGTTGTCGGCAAAGTTTTTCAAACTTGCGAGGCCACAACAGAGCAAAAAAGTTCAGCTTAATTACAAATGTCCAGTGAGAAACAATACGCCAAGCATCGTTCACCTTTCGAAGCATTTAACTGGGCGAAACAAGCTTGAAGAAGACAGTGAATTATTCGAGAAATTATCCGAAATCTGTATGAAAGTTTGACCGGTGTTGTGCAATTGGACAACGCCACGGAAAACAAACGAATTGCGGTTGAACGCTTCGGTTATGTCTACAGATTTGAACAACTTTCCAAATCGGAATAAAGGTTAGTTTTTTCATTGACTTTCAATTGACCATTTTTCTGTTTATTTAATTAATCGGATGATAACAGTGCTTCGTGTTAACGAAAACTTAATAGTTAAATCAAAACAACTTAGCTCATCTTTACGGCGGCAGTGCTCACACTGAAGTGTGCTGAAGTCTTGTGTTATTATATAAAACAAATAGATTCCATTTTGCCGTGGGTCTGTTCAGTTATAGATCACAGAAGACGTCAAAATGTGGTATGAACATCAGTGACCCACTCGGCTAGCGCCTCGTGGGCCACTTCTCTGTTCATACCACTTTTAGACGTCATCTGTGATCTATTACTGAACA
>NW_027558857.1:0-7841 GCF_052425735.1 Oculina patagonica | reverse complement strand
GGAGAGTGACGAAGATATAACAACAGCAATTTACTTGGAGGGGGGAGGTACAGAATAGGAAGGATGGAGAAATGGCCAAAAAAATTAGGGAGGAGGGAGAAATTTTGGCAAAAAATAGGGAGGAGGGAGAAATTGGCACAAAAAAGTAGGGAGGGGGGAGAAATTGGCGCAAAAAAAAGTAGGGAGGAGGGAGATTTACTCTACTGTCCTTCCCCCCTCTACTTGCAGGGTTGGACAAAAGAGAACATTTGCATTTTAAAGTAAGGTTATTTTTAAAACTCAAAAAGTTAACCCGTAGAGTAGCTTACAAAAAGCAGAGACCTTTTTTTTTGCTTCTTTACAGAGCTAAAACCAGAATTCAGAATTGGCCCATGTTTTGACAGCAAGCGTATATCGAATTATGGTGCATCTAAATTGAAAGAACGTTAGAGCTGCACAACGCCCAGCTGAAGTAAAACACAGGCTTATCTAAACTAAATTTAAAGACAGCAATAAATGTACGATTCTGAACTCGACCGTGCTGTTTTATTCAAAGTCTATTTTTCCTAGCTTAATCTATATCACTTTTAATTTACAACAGTCAGCATTTTCCACAACTCTTCTTGCAATATGTTTCCATGTACTCTTTGTAGGAAACGCAGTACCCACTGTTCGCCCATGGACCACAGTTGTTGTCTTTATCCTGACACGTATCTATTAAAAAAATAACAATTAATTTAGATTACACTGGCCAACCACAAAGGACACTGACAATCCAGTGAACCAATCAAAATTAAACACGAAGCAAATACATGTAGCCGGCGCGAAGCGCGGGAAAACATATGTGAGCGAGTCACGATTGGTTTTGGTTATACTTCTGATTCTTTGAGAAAGTGGCGCGAGAGTTTTAAACCAATCACAAAGCGTAATAATGCAAAACCAAAGCAAATGCGAATTTCTTTCGACGCTCCAGTGAAAATCACTGTAAAAAACTATTCACTAAACAAAGAAATAAGCTTTACTCACTCTCCACGCAAAGGCAACTCTTCTGGCAGTTCTTGTTCATGTAACCTGTATGGCCAGTTTTACAGAAACCTTGAGACGCCCAGTAAGGACAATGCCTGTGCTTGTCAGTGTAGCTACAACCTGAAACGAGCAGGAATTAAAACTTGATCAGGAAAATGCAATGTTTTTATCTTTAGATCAAGACTATTTTTTCTACTGTAGATGTAGTGTCAATGTGACTTTGGAGCAAAATAAAATCAACTGTCTTGGCAAATTCAAAAAGCCCGACCTTTCGAGCTGTAGTAGCCTACCATCAGATGAAAAATTTACTGACACCTACTTAGACAACCTACTTAAAAAATTCCCACGCTCTCCCAACACGAGACATAAGATCATTTCTTTCTAATATGAGGACCCACCTTGTGTAGGGGTAGGGGGCTATGCAAGATACCACCTGTCTGATAAGCCAAATGGACAAAATTTATTGGCTCAAAATTTGAGTTGAGACTTTCATATCAGGTGTGCATGAAGCATGCATTGTTGGAGAAATGGCACAAGGAGGTTTGAATCTTTTTCTTATACATTCTACTCCTGATAGAGTGGAGGCTATAAATGGTTTTCACTGTCAAGCAACTGTCACGCCGCGAAAAAATAAATCCAAAACTATCGAGTCAAAAAAAATCAATAATATTACAGGTTGTAGAAAGCTACTATATAAACTTCTTTTCCAAGTCTCAGATCAGTACGTTATTCCGTACTCGAGTTATCCGTCAAAATAATTCACGCAAATTTAGAGAGCATAGTATAGAAACGCCATGATGGAGTCCAACTGCTTAGACTCTAACATGGCGGCCGGAAATCAATGAAAACATCTGGCATTAAATTCTCCTACAAAAAGCGGTCAGATCACCCTCGTGTACAAGTGAACACTCACATAAACACTTTTAGCAAAACCTCAACTGATCAGATTAATTGTTAAAAATCGCAAGGTGAGGCATTTTTAAAGAGAACGTGACAGTCTTCTGGCGGCCATCTTGGATCTCGTGTGGTGTGAAATTCCGAAATTCAAAATGCTCTATCTTAAAGACGGCGAATGCTATCGAGCTAAAAACCTTCAACAAGATATATATTAAGGACTTCTAATAGCCAGTGAAGGATAAAAACTCAGGGGTCTTGCTATTCTGGACGTGAAAACCAAGAATACAAACAAGACATCATCTTTTAAGGTGGGGAAGAGGGGGGGGGGGGTGGGGGGACTTGAAGGCACACATGTCTTTTTGCATAGTGATGGATCCTGTCTGAGTACAATAGTTTTACCATTTCCCTAATGAAAACCAGCCTTAAAAATTGAAACGTTAAAACTTTCTTGAAGTGAAACAGCCAATCAGGTCTTACCAGCCGGTGACTTAGTTGTAGGTTTCAGCGTCGGTGGCTCGTCTGTTGGCTTTGTTTTACAGTACAGCAACCGCGCCTGCTGGATATCCTTCTGACTCAGTCCCCGAGTATTCCCGAGGCGGGTGTCGCCATTTTTACGAGCGATTGTGGTTCGGCCATTCATGCTGAACGCGCGCGAGTCATAATGCATTACACTGTCATAGTCATACGGAACACCAAGGCTATTGATTCTGCCGTCTGCGTACTTGTGGAAAGCATATCTGAACCCTGGTGAAATAAGTAAAATTGAGCCATTGTCAGAGATTATGAAACGTATATGCTACTGAAAAGGAATAGAACTCAATGGCTAGTGCGTTGGACTCTACTCTAGGCCTTTCTCGATTATGCTAGCAGTTTTTTCGGCATTTTTGGGGAAAACGAGCATTTTTTTTTTTCGTTTTTTCTTGAAAAAGAATTTCTAGCATTTTCTGTCATTTTCCATGACTGTGATCCAGATTTCAGCACTCAGAACTCAGAAGGCTTAATAATCCTAAAGTTTCACAATTTTGTTGACTTAATTTGATTGTTTTCTTTCTGTTTCGACTGTTTGTGCGTTGTGTAACTTGTGTACTTGTGTTGCGTTACTTGTGTGTGTACACCAACGGAATGAAAGGTGTGGGTGATCAGCGGGTAACTCTTTCTCTTGCTCAGCAAAGATGGCGTCGGCCACGAACTTGCAAGATAGACCAGTTCCATGATTTCCGTCATCTAAAGCAAGAGATCGATCGATAGATTGATCGATCGATTTCCAAACTTTAAACGGCATCTTATAGCCCTCGTCGAACTCTATCATCCTGCCAAGTTTGACGTTAATCGGCAAAAATGGGCGTGGCACCATATCGATCGTAACCCTAACCCTAAGTTTTACAAACAAACAATTAATATATAGATTTAGGCAAGCCTAAAAGCGGAGCTCCCCAGTTAATTATTTTGCACTTTATTGAAACCTGAATTCAAGCCATTGTACAATTTTAAGGCTAAGAATATAATATTCGTTTTTTTTTGTTTTTTTTTATAAATATTAATATTGTTACTTACTTTTTTTTTTACCGTGTCCCGGGGGGGGGGGGGGGAAAGAGGTACTACCTAAAATTTACTAAAGGGGTGTGCCACTGAGTCGCTGAGACTCTGGACCTGTTCCAGAGAAAAACGGCTCAATTTGCGACCCTGTTCCAGACAAACAGTGCAAAATAGGTACCCTGTTCCAGACAATATCCACAATGAAAAATATATGAAGATAGATATAAAAACACTAGCGTACATCACAAAGCGCTCACTTGACTTTGTCTGTGGCTTGGAGAAAAACCAATGAGAGGAGCGGAGTTTCATAGCTAAACTTGATAGTGTTCCACAGTCAAAAGGGTGATTTGTATACCCTGTTTCAGAGTCAGAGAGGCAAAAGGCACACCCTGTTGAGCAGCACATACCCGTATAGCCCTTATATGGGAGTACCGTATACAGCAACACCAAATAAGCCGAGAACAAACAAAATCAATCAAAACGTTTTAATTCCACCGACAGCATTATGATCCAGAAGTCTGGATGGGAAAATATGCTGCAAAACGGGTAATTATGTAACCTTCGTGTAGATAAGGAGGGGGTAGTAGGGCTGCATGTTGGGGTAGATAGGCATATCACGTGGTAAATTAGCAAATCACTTAACATTTAGAGTATAAAGGAAATAATATACATCTAAATTAAGAATATGGTTAATTTTCTTTTTTTCATTCATTCGTTTTTATTTTCACTATTTGCCTATATTTTAATTTTGAATGGAAATGGCAGAGGTCATACATGTAGCAAAGGGTTTACAGCATATTGCCATAAGCTAATGCCAAGCAAACCGGAGTGAAAGCTAACCACAAGCAAACTAGAGTAAAAGCTAATCCCAAGCACACCGGATGAATTAAGCTAACTGCAAGCAAACAGGGGTGAACCTAACTACAAGCAAACCGGAGTGAAACTAACTGGAAGCAAAGAAGGGACATTCTGTAACCCCATCCCACCCCCCCCGCCCCAAAAAAAAGGATGATAGCACCTTTTTTACTTTTACATGTCTTTTTGAGTCCCCTTCCTCTTAAGGGGTTTCACTTCACTTACAGAAATAAAAAAAAAAAAATTCTGGGAAGATAGAATATTGTTTGTGAGTCTCAAACTCAGTTTTGTTCTTTGATTACGCAGAAAAAATAGAATCATGTTTGCTTGTGTATAAAACTATGCAAGAAAAAAATATAGCATCAATACTTTAACTGCTCTTTTAAAAATTTGTATGCTTTATTGTACACATTTTTGTGGAGTCATGTTGCCCATTCGTCATGGAGTTCACAAAGTAAGCAAATGAGTCACAATTTGGTTGCTTCATGGTACCTAATGGATACTGCAAATTTTATCTGGCTTTAGAATATTTCACTAATTTTAACATTATAGCTGTTCTTATAAATTGTACACAGCATACAACACATAAGAATGAAATTGGTATTGCATATTGCTTGCAATCACGATTTTAACGTCTATACTTTAGAATTACAGTACCACCAGTTTCAGCATTACCAATCCAAATTCAAATTATTACATTGCTTTTTAACTCCACTACCTCCCCCAAGATCAACCAAAGATCTTATGATATACAGTAATTAGACAACTACATGTAAGTCCTGTGTAGTCGAGGGCTCAAAATATTTGGACACTTACAGGTCATGTTAACCGGCCAAAGAGATTTTAGCTTGGTCACATGTGGTTTCTTACCAGCCAAAACATTGAAAATAGAAATTTTAAACTCCCATTCATTTCTGCTGTTACTGTTTTGGCTGCATATTCTTAAAAAGATCACTTCATAATGCCCTTGTTACATCTAAAAAGATGTGAAAGAGACAGGTCAATCAAGAAGTTGTTTTCTGAAGTACACTGTAAATACGTTAACATTTAAAATATAAACTTTGCTCATTTGCAGCTTTTCTTGATTTCAATTTACATGTAATTTACTAGTCTCTTGAAAATGGCATCATGAAGACACCCAAACATCAAGCTGGATAATCTTAATCCTTCCTGTTTTCTTTTGATGTCCTTGTCCACATTCTGTTTTTGTGTCTCTGAAACTCATGTTAACCCTGAAAAAAGTCAAATGCCACAGATTAAATTAAAATTGATTAATTGGCATGAATATCAATAATTTATAAAACAAAACACTTAACGCAAGCTTGTATAAAGTGAAGCAAAACTACTGGATGCGAAAGGATACCTTATATATTTAACAGAGATGTATCAGCACAGACTATTTTTTTTTACTGATAACTGCGAAGTCAACTACAGAAAAAAACCCCGGTAACTCGAACTCGGATAACTCGAACAACCTTGCTAACTCGAACTCACTTCCATTTCCCTTGGATTTGACCCCACTTTTCAGTCATTTTTACTCGGTTAACTCGAACTCGGATAACTCGAAAACCACGCTAACTCGAACTAAATTTTGTTTCCCTTGAACAAAATTTGGGTCAAACTTTTTACCCTGATAACTCGAATTCCGGAACTTGCAACTCGCAACGGTTGCCCATTGATTATAGCAATGAACAGATCATGTATTTGACAGTCATTTTCCACTCTTAACAAAAGAATGTGTGGTCGCTTTAGAGTTTCTGGCAAGATAAGTTCAATTTGCACAGTACTGTATACTGAAGTGCTTAAAAATCAGTAAACTATCAATTATTAACTTGGCAAATAAAATATTCAATCAACCCCGCTAACTCGAAAACCCCGCTAACTCGAACTCATTTTCGTTTCCCTTCAGAGTTCGAGTTAGCAGGGTTCTACTGTAAATATTTTAATAAACTCAAAGCACCACTGCAAACCCTTACACTCCCTCTTAATTAAAAGGTTTGGCCTTTAAATACTCCCCTCCCCTCTACCCCTATATATACATGTACATGCATAGGAAAAACATTGCCACATCTTAAAAGCTTTTCTCTTAACAGTAATACTAAGATTTTTAAAGATACACATTTAATTAATAATAAGTTTGCATGCACAGCTGCATACAGTGTCTAAAATGGCATGAATTTACTCACAAAGATTCCAGTTTTCCAGTAGTCATTAACCTTTGTTGTGTGCATTTTCCAAATTCCACAACAAGATTGTGATTTTTTTATGACAAATATAACATTTACTGTTGACATTCTGAATGAAACCAGCAAAACAGACCTCAAAATCTCAAAATTGGTGACATTGTTATGTAATCCACATGAACGCTCAATAGTGAACAGAACTACATGACAAGTGGATTATTTAATATATTTGGGAACGAAAGAGCTAAGTAATGAAGCTGAAGTTTATTTACTCTGACTAAATGAACAGTAATTTTACCTCCATCATGAATATCAATAAACTGCATACACTGAATCGATCTATTTCACTCGAAACGAAACGAAATTCCAGGTGCTTCGTGCAAACTGACATCACTTTCATTCTCATCTCAGCTGCTCTTCCAGCACTGTAAAACAAAATAATCATATCACAAGCATTTAAAAATCGTAAGCTTTATTTTCTTCGAGATGTGTTGAAGTAATATTCTTTGTGAATTCGTTACTCGAAGGCCCAACAATTATTTGTTTACATAATCAAATCCTCCTATTTGATCAGTAAAACCTGGTAAAACTGAATTTTAACGAATAGTATTTTTCAACATTGTTCATGTCACAAGCAAATGCTTAGTGGCGAAAGCAAGTAAAATGTGCCGTAAATATAAGCTTACAGCTTTGCGTATAAATGACGGAAACACTGCAGTTTTGTACTCACCTTCACCAGTTGGCCGCAGTAGGTACACTCGTCTGCTCGTTTTATCTCCGTTCCCTTGTTCTCCGCTATTTCTTTGCCTGTTTTCTCGGCACCTCTCTTGCTATTTTAGTCGCTTTTCTTCGCTACTTTGCTACCAGGTTCGACAGGCGCTTTGCTATACTTTTTCGCCTGCTTTCTGTCCGGGTTTTCTGGATCTCTCGCGATCTCTTTTCCCGTCGCAAATCGCTTAAACCCTGTTTCCTCGAAGTTAAGTTTACCCTGCTCTCGTTTGTAGTCATCGGCATAACAAGGAGCCAAAATAAATATGTTTGTCTCAAGTTCTAACTTTCAGACTAGCTGAATAGGATTTAAAAATACGTAGTAATTTTTGAAAATTTCTTTGCCAAGAGACCTCACACTGCAAAATTATTTCGCGCCAGTACTGCGCGAGTTGTCAAGACCTTTCAAGATCCCGGATGTGCGCAACACCGTACGCCGTACGCGCCCGCGAGGCATGCCGCTAGCCATGATGACCATGAAAACTCGGATGCATAGGTTACCTATTTTATTTCATGTGTTTTTTTTTTTCATGTGTTTTTTTTTATGGGTATGGTGCTCCGCTCTGCGGCCCTTACGGGCCGCTAAGGAGCTCCGCT
>NW_027558856.1:0-7839 GCF_052425735.1 Oculina patagonica | reverse complement strand
CGCAATGGCTATGAACTCTACAGGGTACGCTTGTTTTGGGAGTGTCTAGTCTCTTGATTTTTTAAAACCTGATAAAACGATGTTGCTGGTTTATTAAAGATTACTAACTTATTTACAAAGGTTTATCGATGCAAATATCAACGTTGATAACATTACGGACAGTAGAAGGTAGAACTGGATCACTTTAGAAGCAGATGAGCTTTTAACCAAGTTCTAGCCAAGCAAATTAAGAATAAGAATGCGTTTTTGTGATTCTTACTTCCAAATGTGGTATCTGGGTATGACCACAATATTTGTAATTCAACGCATTAATACGTGACAAAATTTCGGTTCGACTGTCAACACTATATGACGGGCACGTTAAGTTCACCATTCATTGCAGCATTAGATTGTTTACGCACTCTTCGTCTCGCCCCAATCCTTCCTCGCGCGTCTTAAACCCCCCCCCCCCTAGCCTCGCACTCCCTTACTAAATTTCGAGAGAAAAACAGACTAGCAAGACAGTCTAGCAACTTACCGTAAAACCACAAACTTATAAGTTATCTGTGTCGTTACGTGTATTTAACAAATGGTAAACGTCAGAGCGTGCACTATTAGGTTACAGATGCACGCGGGAGGTTGCTAAGCACGAAAGATGCGTAAGAGTCGCCCGAGGCGATAGCCGAGGGTGACTCAAGATTCTTGAGTGCTTAGCAAACCTCGCAAGTGCATCTGTAACTCAATAGTGTACGCTGTGACGTTTCCCATTTGTTTTATAGCACAACTTTTAGGAGATTTATTAAAGTTTCTTTGAGGTAAAAGCGCGCGCGTTTATTTGAACAATTGCGTGTAGTGCTCGCGTAAACGCTAACGAAAACCTAAAAGAAAAAAAACAAACAAAACAAAGTTTTGAATTATTTATATAGTTGCCTTTATTTAAAAACACGATATGGATAAAAGCTAACAGCTTGTGGGGTCGAGTAAATTAAAGTATTTAAAGTTAAAAATATTTACAATTAATTAGGCTATTTACATTTGTATTTGATTTCAAACTTGCATTATACCTCAAAGTCTTACAGCATTATAGAAAAATGGTTTTCTTATGTTTAGCTTTTCAAATTCACAGGAAAATCGACAAAACAAGTAAAAACTCGGGAAGTAGAAGCACTTTCTTGTGCCATGTCGCAACAGATCAGCGCGCGCGCTCAGGTTGAAGCATACGTCAGCGTGCACCCATGGGCAAATAGTAGACGCTAAATTAACCAATCAGAACGCGCGCATTACTTTAGTTGTGCTATGAAAAGCATTCGCGTACAAATTCTTCGTGTTTCTAAATATGATACTTAGCGAAATGAATATTCAAACGCTGTGCACGCGCGTTACACGTTTCAACCCTTATGGTTTTCTGATATTACTTGATATAGACACAAAAAGATAGGTTTCGCGTTCACCACACGACATAAAATTGTGTTTTACACAAAGAATTTGCCTTAACTATCAACAAATCGTCAAGCAAATTTTAGTAAACTAACTTCAGCTCTGCATTTAAAAAGAATAACATTAAAAATTTAATGATAAGCAATAATGACCTTTTTCAAAAAATGTAGATACAAAGATAAAGATACCTAAAAAGCTATAATCTGACAATCTATGGTGCAAGTTGCGTTATCTACTAGTAAAAAATTTTTATCGCCCGTTTACACCTGTGTTTATAAGCCGCTAGTGCCACTTTTTATAAGGCTTAACAATAAGGTGTCATAAGCCCTCCCTTTTAGTTGAATACTCTTTACTTTAGACACCTGTAAAGGTCTTCTTCCTCTTCGACAAATACGACAAATAAAAGGCACACTGATTAACAATGATGACATCAAACTTTTTATGAAACGAGTACAGTCAAATGGAGACTTCTTTGACGTCAACGATCAATTTTAAACATAAGCTTCTCCAGTTGCGTCATGGGGAATTCCACGCAGACAGACACAATGAAGGCTGCTGCATATGAAATGACGACCACGCCCACAAAACAGAAAGCCTGCGCAAGAAAGAAAATATAAAGAGAAAAATAAACTTGACACCGATAACAGAACAAGAATGTAACAAATAATGAAATAGTACATACGGTACCTGAATGTAAATAGCAAAAACTATCGAGAGTAGCGAGAGTCGTTCGTTACTTTAGGTTTTAGCAACTTCGCAGATCACAGCTTTCGTGAAAAAAATAACTGTAAAAAAAATCGTATAATTTTTTTTTAAATAAAGAAAGAATTGGTTTTGTGGTTAGCGTGCGTCTTTCCAGTTATGGATAGACTTAAGCAAACATTTCTCCTAAACGAACACTTTTTCTGGTGATGTGTCCGCTTTTGTACACAGAATGTGAGCAGTTCTAAAGACAAAATAATATAGTACTCACAATGTGGACATCAGAGTAGGCCCGGACAGTTTCGAACGATCCAAATAGTGTTATTATAACAATGGGATGAACAAGATAAGCACAGTATGTCAGCCGGCTTAATGGAATCCAGAAACGAGCAGACAGAATCTTGTTTACCAAACCTTCAAAACAGAAAGCAATAAAAAGTCAATATTTGCAATAACAAAGTCAGAGCGTCAGTTCGAGTGCCACGCATTTTTTCAACGTTACCTCCGAGAATTTACACAGCTGATGATTATGAGTCTTCTTTATTCCTGCAGAGCCCCCTTAAATCTTCGAAAACTCAAGGTGGCTCGGAACCCTCTTCGGAGAGTTTTGTAAAATTTGCAAAAAGCTGTATCTTTATTAGTTTTTCATTATTCAATAATAACAAGTAGGGATCACCTGGCCTGTGTACAGCGTCCCCCTCCCCTCACCCAGCTCGTTTTTGAGTTGTTAGCAGTAAAAGCGAATGTCAAGGGTGTTTGTAACTGAAAACGTTCTCAATTTGTTCACCAATGTCTGGACATTTATTTGCTACCATAATTATAGTATTAACTGATATAAAATGGTAAACTGTCACCAGTCAACGTAAACTAAACTGCTAACAACAAACTGCTACACTCACCTCCGAGCCCGCGATGACAAGCGAAAATCACCCAGGCTAGTGCCAAGCTCCACGCAAAGCGTGAGAAAGTCCCGTATGTGATGTTCTCTGCGCGGGAGAAGAGCTGAGGATCATCTGTTCTGAGAACTTTATATTCACCGTACAACGTGGACACGGCGAGAATGATAGCAACACACCAACCAGCCATGTTGAATAAGTACGTGTGAACCTTATAAGAGAAAAACAGTCAACAAATCAACGTGTCCAACGAGTGAATATCATTACCGTAATGAATTTTTTTTGCATCCTGGACGCTAGTCTAATTTGGGACCTTAATAGAAGACAGCTTATGACGTTATAACACTAGTAAAATAACTTGTTGGTTTTATGCCAAAAGAATGCTACCGTGACAGTTCATTCTTAACAAGTAAAATTCGTTAACTGTTAGCTACAGTCGAAGCTCTCTTAACGGACACTCTCGTAAGCGGACAGCTCTACTTACGGCCGCCTTGTTTGAAACCCCGTTTTAACTCCCATACAAAGTCTGTATTTTTGCATTCTCGTAAGCGGACATTCCCTTAAGCGGCCGCGGACACTTTCACAGATTACGACTTAGACTATTTCTTTGTTTTTAAGCTCCGATAAGCGGACAGCCAAAAGAAAATCCTATAAAAAAACCTCTATATCTTGTTTTTATCAGTCAATTCCACATCGCCGTTCGTCACAATGATTTTACAGTAATTACAGTACCATATTTCAGCGTTTGTTTTGTCATCATCCACGTCCGTCCAGTTATTGTTAGCTGGGCAAGCTCCCGTAAGCGGCCATCTATCCCCTACACCGCTAGTGGACGCTTACGAGAACCATTCTTGTAAGCGGCCAGCACCAGTTACGGACACTTTTTTCGCGTCCCGAGGGTGTCCGCTTACGAGAGCGTTGACTGTAGTTGATTTCGTTCGTTCATTTCAACATTCGCAGTAAGAAATAAATAAGCGGTACGTACACGTATGTTTACTGACTGATCAAAGCTTCCAACTCGCAACATTTGAAACACGAACTTTCCATATTTGGCCATCAAAGATTATTTTTATCAGAAAGAAGGACACGGAAGATGGTGTTACCTTGGTGGGTAGCCTCCAGTCCTTCCCATGAAGAAGTATGTAGCCCAACACCATACCAACAAGATACGGTGCAATACGACAATAAGGCTTTTCATAAGTGAGAGACTGAGAATCAACACCAGCAGCCCTGCAACCAAATAACAATCATTTTATGAGTTTTTTTTTTCTATTTTAAGTATGGAATTTATAGTCAAAAGGGGGTCTTAAAAGGCGCACAGTCTAATTCAAGAAAGTTTTGCCTATATTTTCTACTAAAATGTCTTAAATGCTTCGCCGAATGGAAATTGCCTTCATGCAACCAACCAGGAACTGCTTTGGTGAGCTGTTTAATTTCAAGGAAGAAATCGTACATAAACAAACAAATTGCATAAAAGCTAATTAAGGGAGAACTGCACATTTGTGATTGAATATTTGCGTACAGTTGAAAATGTCTAGCTGGACGATTTTTGCATGACTGTAATATGCCATGTCTGATGTGTGTAGAAGATAGTGAAGGATGGAATATTGACAATAGGACAAATAAGGCAAGTAAAGAAAGATTCTTACCCATTAGCTTGAGCTGCAGCACCGAGCTGAACAATAGCGATGTTATAATGAGCGATTAGGACAGCTGTGGTAATAAAACTGATACTTGCTAAAACACCAGTAATTGCAAGCAGACCTCGCAATCGGAACCTACAAACAAAAAAAACCAACAACACTTGAAGAAAAGTCAATATTACATTAAAAAACAGCAAATAAAAAAAACTATGTTTATTATAAAGACCCCCAGAACGACTTTTTAAAACATTTGACTGCAAAAATATAGAAATGATTTTTTTGGCAGCCGAACTAAATGTGTTGTGTTAGAGTCTTTCTAAACTTTGACATTCGAGGCTCTAACTTTACAATTGATTGCAATGTCACTGAAATGCTGCCTTATTTTTATTCGACATAGTTACAATTGTGTTACAATTATGGAATTCACGTAATCAGCACCATACCTGTATGCTGTGAAGAGAATGGCATGGAGCGATGATGTAGAACTGCATGTCATTAGCTAGGTACCAGCCCCACATAAAACACTGCAGAGAAACAAATCAAGTCAACCAACACCTTTTATTGAAATATATAAACAAACACCAAGGCCAGTAACAACTAATCCCCTGTTTCACCATGTACTTGTTTTGTGGTTTGCTTTAAAGTAAATTTCCAACAGCACGTTTTGTAGTTTTTGCTTCTGATATTAGCAAAGAAAATGCCCCAGTATACAAATAGCAGAAGTCGATTATCACCTTGTAGTTGATAAAGGCATATTAACCGTCGTAGCAAACTTGGGAAAGTAAATTTTTAGCCAGTGTTTAGGCCCTTCACAGGAACAAGATGAAAATAACAAAATACTTGTAAAAATAGTCATCATGTTTCGCCAAATTTAAAAGTACAGCCTCAGGAAAACAAATCTTGTCATAAAAATCAAATACTTTACAGGAAACAATTTTAACTTTATCCACATTTTAATACATCTCACCGTGCTATTCATGGAGGTAGGATAAAAATTGTTGATGTACAGCAGATTAGTCCACCAGTACTTGTTGCAAGGTGTGCCTGATTGCATTCCTATTCCATACCACATGGGACCCTCGCCAAGAAATGGCGTCAGTTTATCGGAAAACAGTAGACAAAACATGTAGGCTGGAGTTAACCTAATGATTGATCAAGCAAGATTATTGCTCAAATTCAGATTCAGCAATTACGATAAAATGTACTGCTACTTGTCTGCAGATATCATCGTTTCCTCAAAGCTAGCGGATTCATAAGAGCAAAACTTGAAGGAAATTGTGAGTTTTTAGGAAAAGGGTACGTCCAATCTCAACTGGAAAATGGGGTATAGTTAGAAGTAAGGTATATTTTTTGTATTATATCTGCTGTTACAAACCTGCGACACGATATTAAACGTAACTTTTAACATTTTTTAATTTGCCACCAGTTAATTCTTCATTTTTCAGCACCAATCGGTTATGTACATGCACAACTGATTGTCATATTGTAGTCACCATTTTTGTAGATAAGGGATGAAGAAAGTTTTTTAAGGTAAAACCAACACGAATGAGTAAAACCCACCTCCAAAAACGATGAAAATAGTAACTGAAGAGTGGCAACTGTCCGTTTTTCTTCTCCATATGACGAAGGGATAAATACGCAACTAAAAGACCACTGCCAAGGACACAAAAGAAAAAGAAGTTACAAGTAAGAATATTAACGTCACAGCACACTTTAACATTGTGATAATGGCAGGTTTCCTAAGGTAGCTAGAAAAATTAACAAAGACGTGACAAGGGAAGAAATGTTATCAATCAGTTATTAATCACTGACAAGGATTAACAACCCTAATGAGTAAATGACACCAATTTATGTATAGTATCAATATTACAACAAGACTTATGGAAGTATATTTTTTACCTTTGTCTCATGAAGTTTCGAAGTTAGTCCTGTGTTTTGATGTTGTGTTAATTAATTAATAAAGCCTAGACCACATGCTGAGAGACGGCCAAACTAAAGGGAGTGCAGAACGTATGAACTTAGAGCACACCAACAAGCCCTGAAATCTGCCCATCAGAACGAAAAGCCTGTAACAGCCTGTCAGATGACCTCAGGGAGATGCTAGCTATCACCATAGAAAGCAGTGGAAGAGGAAACAGAAAGCAAACCAGGCCTTCTACAGGAGCCCTTACACTTTTTCCAAGTCCTTGTTCATCGACGGTAAGTGTAGCGTCCTTGGGAGAATTGGAGGTGCACCTGTGGAAGATTCCGCTCAGTGATACATCCCGCTACTAGAAATGGCTGACATCCCCGCGGCCATGCTCTACTGGTGTCGTCTTTGACTAGTACACCCCCTAGTCAAAGAGATGTGTGACTTCGTCTAGAACGCCTGTGCCAAGAGTGTCCCCTGGATGAATGGGCTCACTTTCCAAGACAGTTGATTCTCGGCAAGCTGACTGTGCTGCTTCTAAGAGCCTAAAAGGAAGACCTCATACTGCAGGAGTGGCGCATAGCTGACAGAATCTTGAACCTGAAAGAACAGAACTCGGAAGGCATTGGGAGCTTCTGTCCCATCTAAATCTCTAGGGCAATATCTTTTCTGGGGTAATTTCCCATGGGCCAACCAATTTCCTCGTGTCCAATGCGTTCATTGACCTTCTGTCCAGACAGCAGGCGACCTAGGGTGTCTTCAGCATGCTTAAATGATCTGGATATCGATATCAATCAAGACCATCAAGAATGGGAAGAAGGAACTTAATGCAGGTGTGGCTCTACTCTCGTCAATTCGTATGGCTCTGTACAGCACAACCTCATCCACAAGGTGCTTAACTTCTTCCACGCCCCAAGTAACGTCAAGGATCTGCTAGTCAAGTACTTTGGGTCGCCCTTCATCAGAATCATCACCAAGTGCTACGCCAGCAAACTGGAAGGCGTTGGACATAGGCACGATGATGAGAGGTGTCCCAAAAATGGTGATCGAAGAACTGCATTCCCTTGAGGAAGAGAAACACCTAGCAATAACAGTGGTAGCAGAACGATATGCTGAAGCACCATTTGGGCAACCATTGAACATGTACTGGCTGCCTACAAGCCCTCTCTTTGAATAGCATACCTGGAGACACACCAAGTACTCAAAGTCATTGCAGCTGCAGTCAACAGCTGCTCGTGTACTGATCAGACAGCAACAATTTAACCAGCATCAA
>NW_027558855.1:0-14875 GCF_052425735.1 Oculina patagonica | reverse complement strand
TCATGTTTGTAGCTTGACAGTATACACTTGTTAATCACTTGTATGATTACAGACAAAACTTGTTAATCACTTGTATGATTACAGACAAAACTGGACTCCACTCAGTCCTATTACAATTCCCAAGTCAACACAACAAGATGAATGGCTGGCAACAAGTAAGAATGGCATAAATATGCAACAAGAATCTAGACCTGGGATGAAATAAATTTAAGACCTGTTGGTAGTGCCTCTGTAACTCTTCTTTGGCCTTCTCCTCGTGCAACAGCTTGAGTTTGAGGTCATCCAGCTGGATTTTAAGGTCACTGACTTCACCATCTCTCAAACTATTGATGTTTCTAGCTTGTGAAAACAGTGCATCGTATCTCTGAAGTTCCTGGTCTCTCTCTTCTAACAGTTTCAAGTTGTACTCAAAATCCTCTTTCAACTTCCTAAATCGTAATTTTTCATTGTTAAGCTGTCGTTCTTTCTCCTTAAGTGCACTTTGCAGTGCTTTATTCTGTAGTTCTTGTGCTTCCCTCCATTCATTTTCTTTCTGTTGAACTAGTTCTTGCAAAGACGATGATGTCTCGACGGAGATGTGCGCCATTTAGATATTTAGTACCGCTCAATGCAGTAATCGCGGTGAGTGCTCTTCTTACATTTGTACGGAGATTCATAGTATTAACCAAGGAAACTGTAGAAGGTAGATAAGCACTACAGCATCTCTAGTGTCAGGTCAAAACCCTAACAAAATGTAGCACGTACAAATTTAACTGAAAACTGCCGCCATTTGCAAATTTGATTCCAGCCCAGACCTCTAGCGCGGTAAAGACATTAGTTACCAGTTTCTATTTTGGGGACAGGGTTGGCCGGAAGACATGGTAACAAGAGTGCCAGATGAAAAAAAAAACTTTTCGGTAATTTTTCAGAAACGTTCAATAATTCTGGCTGTTAGCATCCATGACATGTAATAGTAAAATATTTGACGGAGGAGGGAACATTGTGTCTGGCCACATCAGGGGCCCTAAGGCAAACATGGACTCAGATGGGGAGGCTCCACCTGAAAGCCGGGTAACCATTTCCAGGCTGTAGGCATACAGTCAACTCTCGTTATAGCGGACACCCTCGGGACTTCGTTTAGTGTCTGTAATAGCGAGAGTCCGTAATAGCGGGGTGTGAGGAAAAAAATGGCATTAACATAGGTTCAATAGTATGGGTTATGACGAGCTTATCAACAGTCGTGAAACAACTCAGTAGTCGTTAGGTATGGAGAATGACAATGGTCGAGGGTTTGAGGGTTTGATCTCTCCAAAGGAGTCATCTGGAAGAAAAGGGCGCAAGCTGAAGTGAAAAAGCAAAGTCTGGTGTACAGCTACTGAAGCAATTGATGCAAAAATAATTATTGCAGAAGACTTCTGAAATGTGTTTCGACAAATAGTATTCAACACACTGCAATTTTCCGTGATAACGTTATGTGAGAAGTTCATGGTGTCCGCTTTATCGAGAGTCAAAACAATAAAATTGTTCTTTTGGTACCACGAAAGTGTCCGTAATTCCGTAATAGCGAGAGTCCGTAATAGCGGGAGTCATTTCCAGTCAAACCTCTATAACTTTCGCCGGGGATCTGAATTTTGTCCGTAATATCGAGCGTCCGTAATAGCGGGGTGTCCGCAAGGCGAGAGTTGACTGTATAGAGTAGGGATTTCACAAGTTGAATTATACAAAAGGGTAGTCAGAGATACTGTTCAAAATATCTCAAACAGACCCACCAAATGGTCATTCATTTAATATATTTTTTAAAATATTAAATGAAATTGGGGTTATTCATGAGAATAAAAAGAAAAGAGATTCAGTATCCCTTCCGATAGGTATGCAATATTTTCCTACGAAAGATATATGAAGGGGTGCCTTTTCTGTCGGAATGGTACATGAAGACTATATGAAAGGGGAAGGGTTTAGTCTTGGGGCAGAGTCTTCACTTTTTTCCGAGCAGCCGGCCCCTAGCCACAAAAACCATTTCTTATAGCATCCCTAGCTTAAAAATTATAATTACTTATCCATTATTCTCTTACTGGTCCATTTATTTTTAAAAAATGCCCAGTCCTAGGAACATACAAAAAAAGCCTAGGAAAGAAAGCTTCAGCATGAGATTAAAGCTAAAGGGAAGAAAGCCATTTATACAATCTGAATGGCAACAAAGTGAGGCAATTCTGACACCAAAGTTATGTTTGCATTGTCGTTGTTTATTTCAGCTTATTCAAGCCCAGACTTTATCTGTTCTCTGCATTTCTTTAGCATGAACAACGTGTAACCCCTTATAAATATTTGAAACCAGATGATTTACCAAATGGCAATACTAAGGCAGACAAAGGGTGAAACAAAAACAATATAATATTTTTGTCATGCCTAATGTTTTTTGGAGCCTAGTGCTACTCTTTCTTTATGAGCCCTCTGAAAGGGGAGGGGGGGGGGTCTCCTGTGTCACTTGTCTGAAATTTAAAATGCCCCGTGTGGCTGTTTCATTGTTACTTTTTGCTGGCTGACAGAAATTGAAAGAAAACTGTTGAAAGAATGCTGTCATAGTTTGCTGTTGCTACTTTTTGGGCCATGCAACTTGTTAGAATTTACACTGCCAGGGTCTTCTGGATGCATGCTAGTCTTTTACAAGTTCTCCGCCCCGCCTGCCCCCCCGCTCCCCCAGTTGTTAGCTTGGCCAACAACTTGCTATAGGGTGACAAGCCGGCAGTGTTGTCCACTTGTGCAAAGTTTGCCTTTTGCAATAAATGAAAGCAAAATAATAAATAAATGATAGCATTGCAGTTTCTCTGATATTTTGATCTCAAAACAACATCTTGCTTACAAAAGGTCAGGTTGCAGCTCTTGCAAGGTCTCACATGAATGGCTCGCCACCCTTCGAGAGAACAATAGAACAAACAACAGGAACAATGCCCCTAACCCCCAAAACAATTGCCGGTAACTGCTACACTAGAGGACCAGTAGAATTACAAGCTTTCGAAAGCTGCCACACTACTATTGCAAAATGGCTTCAGCAACCACCTGTTGCTGCTATATAAATGCAGTAATAAACTATATATTTATTCTATAGAAAAGCACTTTAAATACAAAAGCTCAAAAATAGCCTGATAAAAGTCTAGCAATAAATACCGTAGAATTCCGGTTATAAGCCCTGGGCTTATACAACTTCGTAAGGGGTTTTGGGTGGGCTTATATCCAGGAGGGCTTATAAGCGGAATGAAAAAAACGTTTTAAAACGAGCCATGGGAGTGTTGATGACAATACGTTTTAAAGTAAAAAACGCATAATAAAGCAACATTTAGCCCTGTTCAGTACTGTCATCTGGTAGAGGGGGGCTTATATCCGAGGGGGCTTATAACCGGATGTATTTTTTTGTTTCCAGGATGATGGGCCTATAACCGGGGGGCTTATAAGCGGGGGGGCTTATAAGCGGGGGGCTTATAACCGGAATTCTACGGTATGCAATGCTATTGTCAATAACAAGAACTATACCTTGCGTGGGTGGGGCTGTACTGCTAGGGGGCAAATAAATTAACTTAGACACCTTGCGAGGTTCTAGACCAAAACAGGATATTTCCAAAGCAAGTTTTACATACAGTGAATCCCAATTTCTGTAACACTCATTTTCTCGAGCTTCCCAATAACTCAAACCAAAAGTCATTAACCTTAGCTTCCTTGATTCGAGCACTTCAACTTTATCCTTTATTTCTCAATTGGAACTGTCTGATTATTGATTATGATACCAATAATTTTCATTACCTTTGAGAACTAAGGATTTCACTGTATAATTAATTCCGCAACCGCTTTTTGGGTAGCCTGAATTTCAGACGTCCCTCACTGGCTGCCTGCTTCTGAGAATCAACCAATTAAAATCACTACCTGGTTTTCAGGTTAAGTGAGTCATCACTGGATGGCATTAGAGGCAGATTTTTTCAGACATCCCTTCTCGGAATCAGGCGACCTGAGAGGACAGGCTACTTTCTGGGTTAATAAGCCAAAATTTAAAAGACCAAATAGATTTCATCATTTACTCTTTTCACGTCGCAGTTGAATTTCTTGCACTCTCTTGACATAGTCTTTACAAGCCACTTTATACCCTCCTCTTTGGCTTTGTTTACTCGCATGTGCTTGATCTGAGTCGGCACCATTCTTAGACCAGCCAAGAAGCCTGTTTCTAGATTTATGTCGGCAAAGTACATCAAAGAAAGATCATCACGGAAACTTTCGTAACCAGTGATTCCTTCATAGTCATTTAAAAAGTCACCACAACCGTAAATAATAAGTCTACCATTGTGCACCTCAATGCCTTTCACATGATGCGATGAATGTCCATAAATGACGTGAACCCCTGCCTCATCAATTGCTTTGTGTGCAAACTTTATGAAGGAAGAGTCAATGTTCCAGCCCCAGTTTCCTCCCCAGTGAGCTGACAAGACAATAATGTCGCCATCTCTTTTGTACTTTTCAATTTGCTCTTTTAGCTTGCTTACTGCCCTGCTTGGTTCATAAAACTCAAGGATGTTAACTCCTTCTCTGTTTTTCCTTGCCCGCCAAGAATCAGGAACTCCGCTTGAGGAGTGGCCAGCAGCAAAGACCAATACCCTGGTTTCCCCCTTAGCCATTGGAAAAACAGCTGGTGATTTTGCTTCCGAAGAATTACGTCCTGCTCCTGCAAACTTGATACCAGCACTTTCAAGGGTATCCAGAGTTTCCAAAAGACCAGGAAACCCCCAGTCAGCCACATGATTGTTTGCCAGGACACAACAATCGACACCAGCCGATTGGATGACGTTTACATTCTGCGGATGCATTCGATAATGTATCCCCTTCATTGGCCATGGTTTATCACAAGTTGTCACTGAAGTTTCCAAGTTGATGATTCTTAGATCTGGCTTCTTTTCTTGAAGTATTTGTATTGCATCACCCCAGACGTAATCCACTGGCCGTTCACTTTTGTCAGGAAGCGGACCTGTTTGTGTCGTTGCTAAAGACACATAGTCCCTTGCATCAAGCCCATTGCTCTCAAAGAGTATAGGGTCGCAGGAGTGCTCTAGGATCATGTCGATGCCTCGCCCTAACATGACATCTCCCACCATGAACAAAGAAATTGGAGCAGTCATTGTCTGCAATTTGAAAATTAAATTACATAATTTAGTTTCAGTAAATAAATTCAATATAAAAGCAATCATTTCAATTTCAATCTGTGTTGAAACACGTGTGCGATTATTGGAAAAACCTTATCAACCAACTGATGGATCCTGATGGAATAACACGTAACAAAGTATAATACGCAGCTGGAAAAATATTAATTGAAGCAAATTAACTGATAAAAGCATTGTTTTCTTACCGTACACCTTTGAGAACTATAAAGATCGCCTTGCTTCTTTCAAAACTTCAGAATTAGACAACTGAAGCTTGGATTTCGAGGTTCCCATCCAACAAGACCCCACAAAGGTAAACAATATTCGGAATCCGCAAGCATTGGATCTGAGGCACGTTTTTAAAAACATCTAACTTCTAATTTTGGAAACTTTCGTGATCTTAGCTCCAGTTTGAAATGTAAACAAAACATCGTAACTGCGTTTTTTCTTTGAATAACAATAAACAATTGATGTAATTGTGCAGGCAAGCTTTCTTTATCTCAATGAGGCGAGGTGTTAGATCTAAATTCTGAAACACACATCGATAATATAAAACCAGGTTATTTTTCTGTTATCCGACTTTGTCCGATTTCCTCACGAACAGTACCGACAAAATATCGAGGACATCCGAGTTCTTATTTGAGCCGTTCCAGTCTTCCCCAGTTTGTAATCGGCTCAAGATGGCGGAAGCGCTCACGAATGACAGCAAATTTTTCTGCTAGTTTCTGGCCTGATTTGCAGTCAAATGCTGTGATATTTTAAGCTAGCTGGGCTCATTTTCTCGAGAAAAAGTTGAATGACAATCAAGCTGGGGCTCTTAAACGATGTCCAGGTGCGGTTTTTATGCCCGGCCGATGTCGAGGAAGTCAAACGCTTGTGTCGCGAATGGTTTCCAATCGAGTGAGTATAAATTTTATTCTGCATGCAGAACGGGAGTTTTAGCTGGAAATAGCGAAAAGTAGTATCAAGCTTATTGATTACAATAAAATTAGGTGGAAGAATGTCAAAAAGGCTTCTAGGATTTAGTTCAGTCGCGAATAAATGTTTCTAGTTTATGGAAAACACGAATGAACTTGACGGGTTTGTGTTTTGACGGGCGACGTTTATGAATAGCAAAAAGCATATTCAACTCAATTCTTTGAACGAGGGGAAGCTCATCTGGGTTTAATTCTCATACCTTTTTCAGTTCAAAGAAAAAGGCGTCATTTTAATCAGGCGTCTTCTTAGATTAATATACATATAATTTGTTTCAATTCACCAAGTGCGCCGTTGACAAAGTTGCTAGTTAAGTAAAGACTTCACAAAAAACTATGTTGATTGCGTTAGCTTCACTCGTTTGCATAATAATGAACGAAATTATTCTTTAAAGTAAACCTTTGAACTGTGAAGTTGTATTATGGATGTTCAGGAAAGTTTTTTCAACATTATACACGTAGTGCACTGAAGTGTTGCTATGGCATATGAGAATTAAGCATGTAAAAATGTCAAGTGCAAAGCACACCACCCTGCGAGCAGAGCCCCTTCTTTTTCCACTGATATACTTGAGAAGAAGGGGCTCGGCAAGAATCGTGTAAAATCTTTGTTGAGCATGCGTGAGGTTTACGCGATGCTTGCGCGTTTAGCTTGCGCGAGGACCACTTAATCTTAGCATGCGCGCGCGGAATGGCGTGTCGGATCGTACACGACATTGTGAACGAAGTGTTTGTTTTACAAGTTCTTTTTCTTCGAAAAGCGTCTGAGTTCCCTCAGTAAAAACACGTCAAGCACCGCTGAGGTCGTATAAGTGACTTTATGGTAGAGATGTGCTATTTAAACCGTGAAATTTCTTCTTGGTTTGCGAAAAAACAAGATCTTAAATGATCCACAAGCTGCACGCGCGCAAAAACGGTAGCAGATGGCGAGAGCAATCGTCAGCTCTAGTGCTTTCGAGAGCGTACTGTGGGCTCCGTCTTGGCCATTAGTTTCTCCAAAAATTAATGCCCACGCAGCAAAAACCGGTTTAATCCGGACTGACCAGCCCAAACTTTGGGGCTGCGGTGACTTCAAAGAAATGACACGATTCACGCAGAGCCTCTTTCTACTTCCCAAATCTCAACCATAGGGAAGTTAAAAGAGGCTCTGCACGCAGGGTGAAAGCACACAGTCAGTCAAGGGGGTTTAGAAGGTGCTGATTTAGACAGTACAGCTCTATGACATATGACTTTGTAGTGTATGCTGCCCACATCATGCAAAAATCGTTTACAACTTTTATCATAGAACATTCTTTGAGACTACAATCAAAACTTACAAATTATTTTGCTTGCGATTATTGTGTATGACACCAATTGTACACAATTATTGTTTATTCCTGTCCTACACAACAATCGCAAGCAAATTGTCAGTTTTGATTTACATGAGGCTATTCATGTTGAAGAGTGTTGTCACCCTCAGTACTGTCATCAGCATGTTGCATGGGACAATTACATTGTTGCATGTGATTGTCTTACAAAACAATCACAAGCAAATTGTAGGTTTTGATTTGGGATTCTCCCATCATTCCAAGTAGTTAATTGCTCTAATAAACCAAAGAAATACAGTTGAACATTTTAAGGTGATTCCCTAGTATTGCATTGCGCATCCTTACTGCACAGAATTTTATGCATAATTAGGGCCTTTTTCTATGCGGCTTGGCTCGCGCTAGAGAGAAATCGTCATTTTCTAGTTAACGAGTTAGGTGACCTATCATTTTTTCTCTTAGTTCGAAAGTAGTGATCAAATTCTTTCTAGTATAAATAAATACAGATCAATTTTTATGGCAGAATAATACATTATCACCGAAAACGTGTACTCTGCCAGTATTCGCAAAGGAAATATCCCGGGTGGGTACTCCCTATAATGGCCTATACGGGGAGGCTCCGCCCGAAAGGGTTACCTTTTTCAGGCTTCAGGTATATAAAAGGGTAGGGATTTCACAAGTTTAGGTATACGAAAGGGTATAGAAATCTGTCATTTAGGTTTTTGAAAAGGCCTTTAATTAAAATATTTCGAACAGATGCAATTTATGGCTGTATTATTTCAATTTATTATGTGCTACTTGAAAATGACAAGAAAACGTCATGTTTTAAGTCTATACCATGACTTTCAGGTATATGAAAGGGGTACCTTTTTTCATTAAAAGTATATGAAAAGGGTACAATTTCTGGCAAAATGATATATAAAAGGGTAAGGGGTAAGAGCTCAGGGCGGACCCTCCCCGTACAAAACTTTTTTGAGTACCCCCCCCCCCCCCCCCGGGGAAATATAAGGAATTATATGGTAAATACAAGGTCTTCCTGCTCCTAAACGAATACGGTAACCCCCTTTATTATTTCAAATTTAACTTCCCTTAAGGTAAACAACCAACTGGCAAAGTTTGGTTGGTTATCTAGGAGCAGGTATCTTAAAATTTAATATGAACATCAAAGAGACCAAGCTGAGTGTCTGCTAAATCAAAACACCCTGCCTCACCCAGGCTTTTAAAGGAATCTTTAAATTACAATATGGATTTTTTTCCTCCTATCTGCACAGGTACCCAGATATTTGGTATGAGGAGATAACATCAAGTTCCCGGTTCTTTTCGCTAGCAGCCACCTTGAACCATAGTATTATTGGTCTCCTTGTGGCAGAAGTAAAGACAAAGTCTTTATGCAACAAAGAGGTAAAGTAGTACAGGGTATCAAAACTTGTGTATTTCTCTTTAATAATATAGATGCCTTTCTCTGTAAAAAATTAGGTTACTTCATTCATGAAGCTTTTGCACTAAGAAATGAATCGACACTCGCAACAATTGTCAATTAGTTGATCCTATTACTTGCCCTTACATATCTTTAGATGTAATTCGTATTATTATTATTATCATTATTTTCCTATACTTTTGCAATACCATTTGTAATTGGGAATGATTGGGAATGCAAATAAAGTGTGTTGTTGTTGTTGTTGTTGCATTGGGTGGCCAAACATGCTCACAGAACTGTGGACAAGTTGTAAAAAAGGCAACTGTTTCAAGACTATAGGCTTAGCCCTGCATGGTCAATATGTAACAGATAATATTATGCATTCAACATGTGTTGACTTACTTTGGTTCACCTGAATGTGAAAAGTTTGCATCAACATTTGTGTAAATTTGATCTTAGCCAAAGTGATGATTAATGCAAGTCATCACAAGTGCATACAAGTCCTGGCCATTCTGCAAATGGAGTTTCAAGTAGATGCAAGTTGAAAGTCTTGCAGTCTACTTGCTCCCTAATTTCTGGGTCATGCTGGTTAGAGCGGTTTTCACTTGAGTGTCAAAAGTAAATTGCGTTTGCTTTGGTTTTGCATTACTACGCTTAGTGATTGGCTTATAATTTCGCGCCACTTTTTCAGCCAATCAGAACTAAAACCGAAACCAATCGTAACTCGCTTGCGCACCTTTTCCCGGGCTTTGTGCCAGCTACGCGTATTTGCTTCGAGTTTTGATTGGTTCACTGGATTGTCTGTGTCCTTTATGATTGGCCGAAGTAATTACTTTGGTTTTGGTTTTGCGACACTCAATTGAAAACTGCTCTAAGGGAGGTGCGGTGGCCTAATGGTTAGCACAATGGACTCTGTATCAAACGGTCCAGGTTCGAGCCCTGGCTGAGATCATTGTGTTGTGTTGTTGGGCAATTTACTGCTGGGGGTAACCCTGCGATGCACTAGCATCCCATCCAGGGGGGAGTAGAAATATCCCTAGCTGCTTAATGCTACAGAAACCAGGATAAGCTCTGGCAAGTATGGGCCACTTGGTTTGAGGCTTTACCTCAGTCTATGCTGGTTAAGTGCTATTTGGTAACATTACTCCTTACATATGTAGTTTAGTGCAGGAAATGCCTTTGTTAAGTGCAGTAAACAATGAGAGTGTTAGCCACTTGGCTCTTTTTAATCTATGAACTGAGAACGTAAAATCAGCTGTATGATCTAAAGCATGAATTGTCTACTTCTCTTTTTAGGATGCTGGCATCCTTTCATTCACTTTTAGTGACGACACCCAAGTGGCTTATATTCTTAGCATTGGTGTGGTCAAAGTTTTTAGAAGACATGGAATAGGTAACCAATCATCATTTATTACAGAATAATAAACAGATTTTCTTTTAATAGACTCCAAAACAGTCTATATTTTTAACATGAGTTTATAATAGGCAAAACATGGCAATAATCCCAAAAGGAACTGGAACAAGTCAAGTGAAAATTTGAGTGAGATTGAGTGCCATCTTCACTCTTACCTTGCCCTAGCAGTGTGAAAACACATGAAGCTGTAGTGTCCCCATTTAGTTGTAAAGATAACAATTGCATTGAGTTATAAACAGAGCATTATCTGCATGATTGTACAGGAAGTTCTTTCCTTGTATTTCAGGGTCCCTTCTATTAGATAGTTTGCTCTCGCACCTCACCACACCCGAGAGACAAAACTGCAAAGCTGTCTATCTTCATGTTTTAACTACAAACTCAGCTGCAATGAAGTTTTATGAAAAGAAACATTTCAGACAGTTTCAGTACCTGCCTTTGTACTATTCTATTGATGGAATGCACAAGGATGGATTCTCTTACGTACTTTATATCAATGGAGGCGAACCCCCCTGGACACTTGCATATCCTTTGAAATTTGTGGGGATCTTTTTTTTTGTGGGGTTTGTTTTTTTAGTGTTTATAGTGTTAAGATATTTATGATTGAGTAGACCCATGCCAGTTGCTCCACTAGTTTTGTAGCAAAAAGCAACTCTAATGGAGTATTTCTAGTTTTATTCTACCCCCCTTAATAGTATGCTTCTTAATCACAGGTTACACCCAGCATTTTATTTTTCTGGGTGGAGGCACGGTGGCCTTATGGCTAGCACGCTGGTCTCCAGATCAAGCAGTCTGCTGACTGGGTTTGAGGCCTGACCAGCATCAGTGTGTTCTGTTCCTGGGTCAATACACATACATTATTATGTAACTCTCATGGTGTCTTTCTCTACCCAGGTGTTTAAATGGGTACTTGCAAACTTAATGCTGGTGTAGCCCTGCAATGGACTTGCATCCCATCAAGGGAGGGGAGTAGAAATATTCGTAGTCACACTATGCTTCAAAAACCAGGATAAGGAAGGACCAGCATCTATCCCGATGGACCACCAGCCCAAATGCCGACTTAACCTTTAATTATTTAATTTTCTATAGGGAGAACAACTGTGAGTGTAAGTGTCTCTCCTTAGAAAACAACTGCACAAAAAGTACCAGCCAGGGTTAAAACCCAGCTCTAGAACACCACGCTTCCCCTTTTAGGTCAGGTAGAAAAGACAGGAATATTTTTTTTTTAACCATGCGTTTTTATCTGAATTTCAATGCCTCACAGCAAGCTTTTCCCTTAACATGCACTACTGATGCCTTAACATTTATTGGAGGAAAACTGTCCCAGCTGCGACTCTGCAAGTTGCCGTTATATTTGATGAGTTGCTGCTATAACTGGCTACTGTGGGTTGCTCCTATTCAGTCCATAAGAGACTCATGCGTTCGCACCCTGTGACGTCCTAGTGTGGCACTTTGTGGTGTTACTAGAAACAAGTAAAATAATCAACAGAGTATTACCGGTATTAATGATTTGATGTACAGTGTAAATTCTGATATAAGGAACTTACTGGTGCTGCAAAGAATTGTCATGGACTGACCATTTCTCTAGTAAACACACTGTCACTGCCATGTATATAGTATGCTCTGGGTACAACAAATCAAGATTTTTTTGCTACCAAGCATACTTATTACACCAAGCGTCACCTCATAAGAATTTTTTGTAATGTCAATTTTTGCAGATATTTAAGACAATGAGATGATTTCCTAAAACTTTCAATACTTTATCCACTTCTCTGAGCTTTATCAATCAATTGTTTTCATTGTCAAGATTGTTGTAAGTTAGTGTTACAATACACATTTTTACCCTCTAGGCTGTTCTATAAGTAGGCAGGAATTTTAAGAATACAAGAGAAATGCATAGAGAAGCTTAAGGTACAGCCGAGTGCTTCTTCCCCTTCTGGCATTCTTAAAAATTCAAAAGTACTTATATTAATATTTAACAAACTAGGTATTTACTCAAAAATGCGTTAGGAGCAATTTTATTATTTCTTTTATAATATAAATTGTTCAAGAAATTGCATGTGCTACAACTCGTGACACAGGGTGATGATTTATAGTGAATGCGAACTGGCAAATTGTATGGCATGTTATTCCTTGAGCTTTTTAAAAAACCATCTTATCTGACATGTGGAAGTGGACTTTCGTCTTAAAGAGACACTGTCACGGCGATTTTACTGCTTTTGGGTAAAAAGAACCAAAATTGGCAAAGTGGTCTTCTCATACATGAAATACTCCTAGTACATCAAGATGAAGATATAAAGTAAATTGTTGAAGGAAGAAGGGAGCCATAATAATTTTTAGGTGTTTTTCTAGTCCACAAGGAAAAAACTTGAAAAAATCAGCCTGACTTTTTCAAGTTGAGATCTATAGTTCCTGATGGCATCACAATAATATCACTTCTATATAGCTTCAGTACACTGGCATAGTAATTTTTAGCAAAACTGGACTACTATTCGTAGTTTCCATATTTCTTTAGGCTTTTGAGTTTCGGAGTAGAGCTGGTGACAGTGTTTATTTAAATTATTTTTTCCTCACAAAATGAAACAGCAGTGCTTGATAAATAAAAATATATATTAAATTGTTTTTATGTGCTAAAGCTTGCAATCAAGTTCATTTAAAAGATATTTAATTTTTTAAAACAATTTGACAACCCATTTTTGTTTGCTGTAAGTGATAGTAAACTGTATGTACAAAGTTTGTTATTCAAATTTGGGTACCATTTATGCAAAGTGTCCATTGTCCTTTTTTTTTGTCTCCGTCCTTGTAATTAAAAATAATACACATTTAATGTAAATGAGTTTTTGAAAAGTTTTTTTGTTGGTTTCTCATTTTCTCAAGATTATGTACACCAATATACTGAATTACTTGTGAATAAGAAATCGATGTGTTTACATAATTCTACAAACTCCAGAATGACTTTGGCAAAGCAAAATAGCTTGTGTACACTTCTGGTTTCAAATACAGTAAAAACCTGCGAGTAATTAAGAACCTAACATTTGCAAATTAGATACATTTTTATAAGAACCTCTTTAGCCTCAAATTTGGAAACAGGTTTTTATGTTCTAAAATTGATTAAAAATGGGAAATAAGTTTGGACAAAGCATTACTGTGCATGTATATCATGTCATATTCTAAATGATTAGTGCTTCATTTTTACATAAGCACTTATGTGGTATGCAAATTTTATACAAGGGATAGGCTGAATACCACTAAAATCTCTATAACAATATTGAATTTTTTCTTTAGACAGACATAGACATAGACATAGTTTATTTAACCACGAAGAGCTCAGGAGCCGTAGCTCGTTAAAACGCTCTCGTGAAATAAAAAAGGTCTAAAAAATACAAATAAAAGACGATTAAGAACCTAATTAGCCTAAATTTGTGTTAATAACCCTTTATGTAAGAACCTGTTTAGGCTAACCTGAAAAATAATAGGTTCTTACTTGCGGGTTTTTACTGTACTCCCAAACTCGCCGTTTGAGAGTTTTTTTAACTGGTTAATTATGTTAACACAAGTAGTTTTCTTTTTCTCTTCTTGAATAAAGTAATGTACAACGTGTCAGCTTGTGTTTTTTTTTTTTTTTTTTTTTTTTTGACAGGATCGTTACTTTTCTTTTTTCTACAGAGAACTTTCTTTATTTCCTTTCTTTGGGATAAGTCAGAAAGAAATCAGTTTTACCAAGCACTTAGATATAGTACTTTATCTGTTCTCAACTCTCTCTTACAGTGAGAACACAAAAACCGTGAACACTTTCATTATACTTTAAAAAAGAAAGTAGAGGAAATAGTTGACAAATTATTTACGAAAAATAACCTGCTGGCTCCATCTCTGTCCATTTGTTTATATTTCTTGCAGTTTGAGTTATCATTCGATGGTTTTCTGCAGAAATTTACATATGCAAGATAAAGTAAAGTGTTCACGGTTTTCTGGTTCATACTATAACGGACACCTCTGCCAGACGGACACCTGATGTTGGTCTCATCTCTGCCGCTTTTCAGCGAGTTTACTGTAACTAAACTTCCTATGTGTCTTGCCGTGGTCGACGCGCTTGAAAAGCACTAAATTCAAAAGGCCTCCTGCGCCTTTCCATTTCACGCAAACTATGATGTTCAAAACCTAACTATTACTTTAGCCCTTTAGTACAATAATCAACGAGCCTTGAAAAGCAGACAAAATGTGTAGAAATCTTCCAATCACAACCCACAGAAAGGTCCCCTATGATGATTGACAGCAGCGACAAACGTAACCGTCGATTGAGCAGAGTTTGTGTTTCACTGAAAGGCGCAGTAAGTGAACACAAAGAATCTTGAGCTTAGTAACAGTTTCCGATGTGAGGTTAAACAGTCCAATGAGAGTAAGCGCAGACAAATAGTGTTAGCTGTTATTATTAGAGATGATATGATAGGCCATAGGCGGGTGAAATTAATAACACGGTACAATTTAACCGGAGGTCAGAAAGTTGCACATGAGGATGTTATTAGCGAACCGTGCACATGTCGCGAATGAGAGAGTTGTACAGTAATACCATTTATGCCGATGTACATACAGGTTCTAGTAACCCAACAAGGCAGCCC
>NW_027558854.1:0-7843 GCF_052425735.1 Oculina patagonica | reverse complement strand
ATCATGTAGTATCATCAACAATACCCATCTTTTTTATCATGAATTAATTTTATCTCAATAATGTTTTTAGTAACATGTACATCCACGTGGATGAAGTATCAGACGCTCTTCACAGATACTTGGTTGAGAGGTGCAAGAGAAGTTTTTCCTTTGCATTGCAGGTACTGTTAGTTTTTTCCAGGGCTGTCTTTGTGTTAAATACTTTTAGGCTTAGCACTTTGCTACATGTACATGTACATGCAACCCTCCAAGTTAAGGCCATTTTAGTCGCCATGGCGACTAACATTTTGGAGCTGGCAACTAAATTTGAACCAAGGTCGCCAGCCTGGCGACTAAAATTGAGAGGAATGATTGAAAGCATCAGCTTAATTTGGTGACTAAAGTGTTTCACTGGCAACCAAAACTTGAGTAGTTGGTGGCCAAATGGTCACTAAGGAAAAAAATAAACTTGGAGGGTTGACATGTGCATGTATGAAGTCCATTGACAAAATGTTTACTGAGAAAAGTGTAGAATTATGATTATTGCACAAAAGCCAGAACCCCAGGAGACATCCTTGGATTCCCTGCATATTTAAGTATTTACAGTAAATTGTAGACTTTCTCAAAGCCTGTTTCTGGTAGTTGAGGTATCTGGCAGTTTATTTATTATTTTAAAGATTCCTGATTTGCTAAACAAATGGGTATGCAGGGGATGGGGGAGGGAGCAGGTTTTGATAAATGCCTGCATGGTGATAAGTTGTGATTTTTTTTAATTACATAAAATTGAAGTGATACAATTTTATAGCATAGTTCATTTTTTGCTTTGCTTTGATATATAGTTTGTGGTGGTTGAAATAAAAACAGCATGCTTCAAATTCTCTTGGCTAAGGACAACTGCAAAGGTCTATACCGTAATATTAAAATAAAAGAGTTTCTCTTAAATCTTTCAGGCTTCTTGGCTGTTAGAAGCGTACTGTGCTGATGGATGGCTTCCTTCTATTGAGTATGCTAGAGGCATTAGACTGTTGCAGTTGGTGTTGGACGGATGCAGGCCAAAGTATGTGACAAAAAATGCACTTGTGCATTTTTTTCTTTTGTTCAGAAAACAAAGTGCCCCAGGGGGGTACTCCGGCTTGTAAATGACGGGGATGATCGAATGGAGGCAAAATTCAGGACCCAAAAAAATCCCTGAACCAAAAATAACCCCCCAAAAAATCCCTTGTCAAATTACCCCTAAATTGCCAGGAGATGCAATAAAATAACACAAAGAACGCTCATTTTGTTTATTCGTCATACCATAAATACGCCAAGGCCGCGCCAAGGCACATTAGTTCGTTTTTAATACCCAAAAAAATCCCCTATTTGAATCAAGATACCGTATTTTCTCGATTAAACGCCGGACCCCGATTAAACGCCGGCCTCGTATAAACGTTGGGTCAAAATTGATAGTTTTTAAATAAACGCCGGGGGCATTTGTTTGAGGTCCCGGCGTTTATTTGAGGTCAAGCTAACAAGTAAATATATTCTGTTTGTCACAAATCTTGATTGCAACATAAACTATTCAATCCATAATAATGTACCTTTGGGAAATAATCACCTTTGGATACCAAGGGACAGTTTTTCAGGGCAGAACGAAGAGAAAAATTGTCCCGCCTTGACAAACTGCCCCTTGATCTTGAAGATCGGCAACAATAAATCAATCTGAAAAATTTTCAGAAAGTTGCAGTCCGTTAATAAATGCCGGGCCCCGATTAAACGCCGGCTTCAAATTAACGCCGGGTTCACCAAGCCAAGTTTAAAATAAACGCCGGGGGCGTTTAATTGAGAAAATACGGTACCCAAAAAAATACTTGCCAAATTTTCCAACCCAAAAAAATCCCGGAATCGAAAATTTCAAACCCCCAAAAATCCTTCGATCATCCCCGTCATTAACAAGCCGGAGTACCCCCCTGGGCAAAGTGCTATAAAATATATGGGAGAAATCAAGTTAAGGGCCATGACACAGGGACAAATCTGTTAAGTCGATTTAACATTACAGTCGAACCTCTCCATACGGACACCTCTCTAATACGGCCACCTCTCTATTACGGACAATCGCTGATGTCCCAACAAAATTCTCATTTATTTTCTTTAGAAAAAACCTCTATAATACGGACAAAGGACACTAAATCTTGGCCACAGGGAACAAATTAATATAAACTTAACCTCCTTATTACGGATGCTTCGGTGGCCATGCAATGATATTTTGTGTTCGTAATACAAGTTTCCTGTTTGTGGTTACAAAAAATACCAACGTCGCTTTATTCATCATAGCCCGTTTTACAATTTGTGCTTAGTGTTAAATACAGCATTGTGTTGCAGAATATTTTGAGTTACGAAATACTTAAAGCTGTCAATAAAGTCAAAAGTGAGGTCATATACTGAGGTGTCCTCTATAATACGGACACCTATCTAATACAGACTCTTTGCTCTGTCCCTTCGGTGTCTGTATTAGAGAGGTTTAACTGAAGTCAGACATTTGAATAGCTTGGTGCAAAAAGATGCTAAGTGACATTCTGGATAATAATATCGTTTTTCCTTCAAACGTGCCTGCATTCTTGCGTGTGGTCTTCAATTTAGTAGGAAAACATTGTCCTTTTTTTTTTTTTGGGGGGGGGGGGGGAATTTATTCGCTCGCTCCAAAACGGGGTCTGGATATGAATTTCTTCAACTACTTTGTGACGTAATTTACAATTGAATTATTTTGGCGCGCGAGGCCGAGGCAATGAGACTTTCGATCAGATCAGTTGAAAACTCACCTTTTGCATGAATTCCACTTATTTCTGCTTATTTGACACATATTTGCACCCGTCTGGTGGTGAAAGGACATCATTAAGTCTGGAAACCCTAAGTCACTAGCATAACTCAAAGAAGCCAGTTGTGTTGCTGTCAGAAGATTGCTAAGCCCTGCCAAATCTGGCGGTAAACTTGGCTTTCGAAGGTGCACTGAGCCAGACGAGGTCTAGAAGCAACTTCTGTTCCAAAAAGCGTTATTTTCTCGAAGTTTTGGCCCATTTGCCTCGTGTTGCCACGTTTAACATTTGGGAATAAGGAGGTGCTTTTGGACTTATAAAAATTCTCTTAGGTGCAGTTCCCGTTTTTCAGCTACTCGGGGATATCCCATAATAATCTATACATCATTTGATACGCATTGTCACGATAAACAAAGTTCGCCAAAGATGGCAAACTCTCACTCAGTCAACAGAACAAAACAGAATCGTCAGAAAAGATACTTTTCACCGAGAAAAGTAACAGATCTATTGCTTCATTTAGACAAAAAATAGCCCTAAGCTAGAATGTTTAAAAGAACGATCGTAGCTCGCGAGTCAAGATCATTGCGTTACTGCATGCGTGACTACGGAGAGAAACTGGGGCCAAAGCGAAAACATATTATGGATTAACCTTTAGCAGCCTAAATTTGCTGACTGAAAGTTGAACATTCAGTGAGTGCGTTTGTGGTTAGAAGCTGGCAAGACGAAAGGACAACGGCCTAAGTTGTTTTTGTTTAAGTATTTCTCGTTCCTTTTGCTGTATATTTTTCACTTCTTTTTACTGTTCAGTCGCTCAGGTTTGTCGATCGGTCAGGTTCAGTGTTTACATGACATTTGTGACACTTAACCCTAACCTTAACACTAGCTGACGCTAACTTTTCTTTACTGTAACTGCAAAGTTTAGTCCTCTTCTCTCTTTGAAACTGAAAGGCTATTTGGCTTTCTTTCCGCGTTATTGTTTTGAAGTGACCATAGTCCTAGACAGTTTTTCTCGAAGACAAGGTGCAAACCAGCAATTTGAAGTAGAGGACAGTGTTTTTCCATTTAATTGAAGACCACACGGCAATCTTTAGGCACGTTTGAAAGAAAAAAAAACGATTTTTTTATCCAGAATGTTACTTAGCATCTTTTTGCACCAAGCTTTTCATTTACTGGAAAATACAATAACCCATATAACTCAGGCAACTTTCTTGCCCAGTGTAGACAAGGGGAGGTGTTGGTGGTGATTAAAATCTTTCATGATATCACAGGGGCAGGAACAGTTTGAACTGGTGGGACAAGTAACAGGCAGAAAGCTTAGAGTGCCCCTTGTGTCCTGACATTTTATGTGAAGAAATAAATCAAAAAATTAATCACAGCGCTTGGAATTCCACTTTACAAACCCTGAATTTGTTGAACCTCTCAATACCTCGAACTCATTAAGTTTTTTCTCTTGGATTTGCTTCATTCAGTCAAAGATTTCAATTTTTGTCCCCAGTTTCTCAAACCGATTTTATTTCTCTTAGAGGGTCAAGAAAACAGGATAATTTCATAATAATTATAATTGTAATATTTAAAACAAACTTAAGGGATGGTCAATGAAAGTGAGTATTGTTACTGGTATTATGTCCATTAATGCTTTTAATAATAATCTTTTATTAGGAAGCCTTCATTCACTATACAGTGGTTTTCAGAAAGGTCCTAACTAAGATTAAAAATACTTAATAAGACTATATACAATAAGACGAAAAATACCTAGAATTAAAAACTATTATTAAAAACTAACTTGAAAGAATTAACTAAAAAACCTACTTAAAACGCTACGCTTAAAATTTACAAAATCAAGTGCATTTCTGGTGTCTCTGTCTAGGTTATTCCAGTCTTTCAGAGAGTGATAACACACTCTCTCTTAATTAGTACCTCTTCTGCTATTTGTGCCAAGCTTTCTCTCAAAGCATAAACCAGATTAATTTTACTGCTCCTGTGTGGTGACACCTTAACACAAACAGCAATTAAACTTTAAACAAGTAACTTACAGTGTATATATAAAATTAAAACTTAAACATAAATATTTAATTCTTTGAATTAGAAATCCAATTGAAACAATAAAAACATTTAATAAAAAGAACTTCTGACTGGTTATAATAATTATTACATTATTGTCTAAATACCAAAACCAAATTTGAGTTGAATTCTAAAAGATTTAATTCATTCATTCATGTCCTTCAATTTTCTTTACAGATCCCCCTTAAGTCCGTCAGGTTTAGGTGGGTCTCATGCATTACCTTCACCTGTTTCCCCAGCAACCATGGGTGCAACGTTAACCACTCCAACAAAGAAAACCCACCAGAGATCAAAATCAGATGCCACTGCAGCTATCACTGCTTCCACCCGCCTGATGCAAGTAAGTGGGGGGAAAAGGTCTATAAAGCAGTTTTCTTATACCATGTATGTGCCCTGTGTGTCCACCCAGTCCATTCGCATCTGAATCCGAAATTTTAAAAGAGCAATGTCACAGTACAGGGGCGTAGCCAGCTTATTGAAGAGTTGTAGGCCTGGTCAATCGCTAGGGATTTTTGTTTGGGAGGGGGGAAGGGGGGTTAGGTCCACCGGGGAGGGGGTTGTGATCAAGACCATATACTTTCTCCTTTCGACTTTTTGGTGATTCTGTGTGTATTTCGACAGCTTCTAAGTTCTAAATGACATAACAAGAAATTGCACCAATTCTCGCTGGTTCATAAATAGACACACTTTTCTTCCACAACTGATGCTGTTGTGCGTTTGTCGGTCACCCAACCCAGAAGGCTCCACAGTTTGCACGTGCAAGATAAGCCTTGATTTCATCAGGCTAGGATAGGAAAGTTGCGAGATGTATTATGCTAAGATATGTTAAAAGTTGCTTTCTATTTCATCTTGACAGTGCATCACCTTAAATTTTTTTTCTACTGTACATTAAAAAAAAAAAAAAAACAGTCAGCTGAAAAATTTGTAGGCCCGGGCCTACGGGCCTATAGGCTAGCTACGCTCCTGCAGTATATAAGTCATTTTAATTTCTGTTTGGATCCTTTCAAATTGAAGGAAACCTCAAAATAATAGTTTTCTAACATAGAAAAACAACAAAGGAGTAATAAAAAGGCAAAAATAACCAAGAATGGTTTTGACTGATAAAAATTAATTCGTTCGACAAATTTGAATTTTTTTTTTTCCAGTTTTTGTGTTTTGCTGCAGCCGCAATGGCTGCAAGCAAAACACATTGAGAGCTGAAGTTTGTGCCGTAAGGACCGTAAGGTGTAAGGTGTAAGTGCCGTAACAGAGGAGAAATCTGAACTACCGATGTCAATCAAATCCATGAACAAACAAAATCGAAACCAATGAACCGTAGCGCTGATCGCATTCGAAGTTACGGGCCAAAGTATTCGAACGCAAACCACGTTGGACACGTTGGAAAACAGAAAACCGATTTAAAAGTATATCGCATTGGGAAAGAAAACAAACTGTGGCGCGACCACTCCAGTTTTATGAGAAAATTATTCTGCAGTTTTCATCATTTACGAAAAGAGCGAAGACTTGGAACCTCGCCGAAGGTCATAAATATTTTCTCCAAAGGACCGGTTAGTGCACAGTTTGTAAACTTTCGCTTTGAAAATAAACTTACCCTCACCTTGTCTACACTGTCTACAGCATACTAGTACTGTATTAACTCTGAACTTCATATTTTAAAATAAAATGTATGAACGTGTAACTTGTCACGCAAAGACAGCTGGAAAGGAATATACCATGCTGGTAGGCTGCACCGCTAATTGTAGCTGTATTCGAGCTATATAAAAGACAGCTAGAAACGAATTAATACTAGTAACATCACAATGGGAAAGAAACTTATTCAGTGGTGCACACCGTCGAAAACAAAGAAATATTAAAGGAAGTTCTCATTCACCAGATTCACTGCATCAGATGCAACATTCGTCAGTTCGTGTTTAAATGCGTGGCGACCAGTTTGTTTACTAGTTATTAAAAAATAATACGGTCTTCATTTAATAAACAGTTCATCCTTAAATTTCAGCTTTTCTACGACTGACAGGTAGGTACTATAGTATAAGCCCCGCTAAAATAGCTGGAAAGGGAAAGTTTTTTGAAAAATGAATTTTTGACTGCCAGACGCGCTGGCGCCACATGTTTATTTTGTGAAGATTAATTAAACGCCGTGAAAAATAGAATTTGATGTCCAGCGAGCCACTGCATCTTCGGCTACGCAGTCCTCAGTGAATCCTCCAACTTCACAAATTTCTAAAACTTTAAGAAAACGAACTTTCGCAGAATCAAAAATTGGTCCTTATCGATCTTCCGATCTTGTTGTGAAGACACTGAAATTCGACGAGTGTTCATGCGTGAAGGGATGACTGACGAATGATAATAATTATTTGTAAACTTTCGCTTTCAAAATGAACTTTGCGTTACGTTCAACGCCGTCTTTCTGTTGTTGTACGCCGGTGCGCGTGCGATTATTTATAATTTCTGAATTTTGCATATTTAACTCAGGGTGACACAACAAGTTTGTTAAGAGTTAGTTGTTCCAGTGTTTAATTTGGGTGAAAGTGGTTAAACAACCACTGTCTTGTCACTAATAAATATATCACATTGAGTTCTTATAAGGTCAATAGATTCTGTCTTTTTCGTTGTTGTTAAAACGCTACCATTGTGACAATGATTCCAAATACAACTAACGGTAACCAGTGAGATAACGCCACTAAAAGAATCACATTGAGTTCATTGAGATTTTTTTATAATGTTAAGAGTTACTGTTTTTTATCAAAGAGACAATCATGTCAGACATTACGTTAACTTACTAGTAATTAAATTATGTTTGCTGTCTTTGATTTCAACATAACATTGATCAGTAAAATTATCAGGATTGAATTAACACAAAGTGACTACAATATAGTGCAATTATTAACCTGCACACAAGTGACAGACAATAAAAGACGTTGGATTTCAATCTCGACTCACTTGTCTTTCATCAACATGTTCCCTAAGACTTTGCTCTAGCAGCAAAACACATGGACCCATTGGGGCCCTAT